>NW_028234190.1:0-191947 GCF_037954235.1 Aulostomus chinensis
GAAAACTCACTTTGAACAAAAGTTATGGCTGTTTTGTGTCGCAGGTCACAAATAGTGTTTTCTCAGCGAGAGAAGGCCAAAATGAACACTTCATGCAAAACTCCTGTATTTTGATGAAAACTCACTGAAATCAAGCTGTAACTTCAAGTTTATGCATCTTTCTATGCTTTCAGGTTGAAACTTGACTGAAAACTCACTTTGAAGAAAAGTTAGAGCATTTTTGTATCACAGGTCACAAATAGTGTTTTCTCAGCGAGAGAAGGCCAAAATGAACACTTCATGCAGAACTCCTGTATTTTGATGAAAACTCACTGAAATCAAGCTGTAACTTCAAGTTTATGCATCTTTCTATGCTTTCAGGTTGAAACTTGACTGAAAACTCACTTTGAACAAAAGTTATGGCTGTTTTGTATCACAGGTCACAAATAGCGTTTTCTCAGCGTGAGAAGGCCAAAATGAACACTTCATGCAGAACTCCTGTATTTTGATGAAAACTCTCTGAAATCAAGCTGTAACTTCAAGTTTATGCATCTTTCTATGCTTTCAGGTTGAAACTTGACTGAAAACTCACTTTGAACAAAAGTTAGAGCATTTTTGTATCACAGGTCACAAATAGTGTTTTCTCAGCGAGAGAAGGCCAAAATGAACACTTCATGCAGAACTCCTGTATTTTGATGAAAACTCACTGAAATCAAGCTGTAACTTCAAGTTGATGCATCTTTCTATGCTTTCAGGTTGAAACTTGACTGAAAACTCACTTTGAAGAAAAGTTAGAGCATTTTTGTATCACAGGTCACAAATAGTGTTTTCTCAGCGAGAGAAGGCCAAAATGAACACTTCATGCAGAACTCCTGTATTTTGATGAAAACTCACTGAAATCCACCTGTAACTTCAAGTTTATGCATCTTTCTATGCTTTCAGGTTGAAACTTGACTGAAAACTCACTTTGAACAAAAGTTATGGCTGTTTTGTGTCGCAGGTCACAAATAGTGTTTTCTCAGCGAGAGAAGGCAAAATGAACACTTCATGCAGAACTCCTGTATTTTGATGAAAACTCACTGAAATCCACCTGTAACTTCAAGTTTATGCATCTTTCTATGCTTTCAGGTTGAAACTTGACTGAAAACTCACTTTGAACAAAAGTTATGGCTGTTTTGTGTCACAGGTCACAAATAGTGTTTTCTCAGCGAGAGAAGGCCAAAATGAACACTTCATGCAGAACTCCTGTATTTTGATGAAAACTCACTGAAATCCACCTGTAACTTCAAGTTCATGCAACTTTCTATGCTTTCAGGTTGAAACTTGACTGAAAACTCACTTTGAAGAAAAGTTAGAGCATTTTTGTATCACAGGTCACAAATAGTGTTTTCTCAGCGAGAGAAGGCCAAAATGAACACTTCATGCAGAACTCCTGTATTTTGATGAAAACTCACTGAAATCAAGCTGTAACTTCAAGTTTATGCATCTTTCTATGCTTTCAGGTTGAAACTTGACTGAAAACTCACTTTGAACAAAAGTTATGGCTGTTTTGTGTCCCACGTCACAAATAGCGTTTTCTCAGCGAGAGAAGGCCAAAATGAACACTTCATGCAGAACTCCTGTATTTTGATGAAAACTCACTGAAATCAAGCTGTAACTTCAAGTTTATGCATCTTTCTATGCTTTCAGGTTGAAACTTGACTGAAAACTCACTTTGAAGAAAAGTTTAGAGCATTTTTGTATCACAGGTCACAAATAGTGTTTTCTCAGCGAGAGAAGGCCAAAATGAACACTTCATGCAGAACTCCTGTATTTTGATGAAAACTCACAGAAATCCACCTGTAACTTCAAGTTTATGCATCTTTCTATGCTTTCAGGTTGAAACTTGATTGAAAACTCACTTTGAACAAAAGTTATGGCTGTTTTGTGTCGCAGGTCACAAATAGTGTTTTCTCAGCGAGAGAAGGCCAAAATGAACACTTCATGCAGAACTCCTGTATTTTGATGAAAACTCACTGAAATCAAGCTGTATCTTCAAGTTTATGCATCTTTCTATGCTTTCAGGTTGAAACTTGACTGAAAACTCACTTTGAACAAAAGTTATGGCTGTTTTGTGTCCCACGTCACAAATAGCGTTTTCTCAGCGAGAGAAGGACAAAATGAACACTTCATGCAGAACTCCTGTATTTTGATGAAAACTCACTGAAATCAAGCAATAACTTCAAGTTTATGCATCTTTCTATGCTTTCAGGTTGAAACTTGACTGAAAACTCACTTTGAACAAAAGTTATGGCTGTTTTGTGTCCCACGTCACAAATAGCGTTTTCTCAGCGAGTGAAGGCCAAAATGAACACTTCATGCAGAACTCCTTTATTTTGATGAAAACTCACTGAAATCAAGCTGTAACTTCAAGTTTATGCATCTTTCTATGCTTTCAGGTTGAAACTTGACTGAAAACTCACTTTGAAGAAAAGTTAGAGCATTTTTGTATCACAGGTCACAAATAGCGTTTTCTCAGCGAGAGAAGGCCAAAATGAACACTTCATGCAGAACTCCTGTATTTTGATGAAAACTCACTGAAATCAAGCTGTAACTTCAAGTTTATGCATCTTTCTATGCTTTCAGGTTGAAACTTGACTGAAAACTCACTTTGAACAAAAGTTAGAGCATTTTTGTATCACAGGTCACAAATAGTGTTTTCTCAGCGAGAGAAGGCCAAAATGAACACTTCATGCAGAACTCCTGTATTTTGATGAAAACTCACTGAAATCAAGCTGTAACTTCAAGTTAATGCATCTTTCTATGCTTTCAGGTTGAAACTTGACTGAAAACTCACTTTGAAGAAAAGTTAGAGCATTTTTGTATCACAGGTCACAAATAGTGTTTTCTCAGCGAGAGAAGGCCAAAATGAACACTTCATGCAGAACTCCTGTATTTTGATGAAAACTCACTGAAATCCACCTGTAACTTCAAGTTTATGCATCTTTCTATGCTTTCAGGTTGAAACTTGACTTAAAACTCACTTTGAAGAAAAGTTAGAGCATTTTTGTATCACAGGTCACAAATAGTGTTTTCTCAGCGAGAGAAGGCCAAAATGAACACTTCATGCAGAACTCCTGTATTTTGATGAAAACTCACTGAAATCAAGCTGTAACTTCAAGTTTATGCATCTTTCTATGCTTTCAGGTTGAAACTTGACTGAAAACTCACTTTGAAGAAAAGTTAGAGCATTTTTGTATCACAGGTCACAAATAGTGTTTTCTCAGTGAGAGAAGGCCAAAATGAACACTTCATGCAGAACTCCTGTATTTTGATGAAAACTCACTGAAATCCACCTGTAACTTCAAGTTTATGCATCTTTCTATGCTTTCAGGTTGAAACTTGACTGAAAACTCACTTTGAACAAAAGTTATGGCTGTTTTGTGTCGCAGGTCACAAATAGTGTTTTCTCAGCGAGAGAAGGCCAAAATGAACACTTCATGCAAAACTCCTGTATTTTGATGAAAACTCACTGAAATCAAGCTGTAACTTCAAGTTTATGCATCTTTCTATGCTTTCAGGTTGAAACTTGACTGAAAACTCACTTTGAACAAAAGTTATGGCTGTTTTGTGTCCCACGTCACAATAGCGTTTTCTCAGCGAGAGAAGGCCAAAATGAACACTTCATGCAGAACTCCTGTATTTTGATGAAAACTCACTGAAATCAAGCTGTAACTTCAAGTTTATGCATCTTTCTATGCTTTCAGGTTTAAACTTGACTGAAAACTCACTTTGAACAAAAGTTATGGCTGTTTTGTGTCCCACGTCACAAATAGCGTTTTCTCAGCGAGAGAAGGCCAAAATGAACACTTCATGCAGAACTCCTGTATTTTGATGAAAACTCACTGAAATCAAGCTGTAACTTCAAGTTTATGCATCTTTCTATGCTTTCAGGTTGGAACTTGACTGAAAACTCACTTTGAAGAAAAGTTAGAGCATTTTTGTATCACAGGTCACAAATAGTGTTTTCTCAGCGAGAGAAAGCCAAAATGAACACTTCATGCAGAACTCCTGTATTTTGATGAAAACTCACTGAAATCAAGCTGTAACTTCAAGTTTATGCATCTTTCTATTCTTTCAGGTTGAAACTTGACTGAAAACTCACTTTGAACAAAAGTTATGGCTGTTTTGTGTCGCAGGTCACAAATAGGTTTTTCTCAGCGAGAGAAGGCCAAAATGAACACTTCATGCAGAACTCCTGTATTTTGATGAAAACTCACTGAAATCCACCTGTAACTTCAAGTTTATGCATCTTTCTATGCTTTCAGGTTGAAACTTGACTGAAAACTCACTTTGAACAAAAGTTATGGCTGTTTTGTGTCGCAGGTCACAAATAGTGTTTTCTCAGCGAGAGAAGGCCAAAATTAACACTTCATGCAGAACTCCTGTATTTTGATGAAAACTCACTGAAATCCACCTGTAACTTCAAGTTTATGCATCTTTCTATGCTTTCAGGTTGAAACTTGACTGAAAACTCACTTTGAAGAAAAGTTAGAGCATTTTTGTATCACAGGTCACAAATAGTGTTTTCTCAGCGAGAGAAGGCCAAAATGAACACTTCATGCAGAACTCCTGTATTTTGATGAAAACTCACTGAAATCAAGCTGTAACTTCAAGTTTATGCATCTTTCTATGCTTTCAGGTTGAAACTTGACTGAAAACTCACTTTGAACAAAAGTTATGGCTGTTTTGTATCACAGGTCACAAATAGCGTTTTCTCAGCGAGAGAAGGCCAAAATGAACACTTCATGCAGAACTCCTGTATTTTGATGAAAACTCTCTGAAATCCACCTGTAACTTCAAGTTTATGCATCTTTCTATGCTTTCAGGTTGAAACTTGACTGAAAACTCACTTTGAAGAAAAGTTAGAGCATTTTTGTATCACAGGTCACAAATAGTGTTTTCTCAGCGAGAGAAGGCCAAAATGAACACTTCATGCAGAACTCCTGTATTTTGATGAAAACTCACTGAAATCAAGCTGTAACTTCAAGTTTATGCATCTTTCTATGCTTTCAGGTTGAAACTTGACTGAAAACTCACTTTGAAGAAAAGTTAGAGCATTTTTGTATCACAGGTCACAAATAGTGTTTTCTCAGCGAGAGAAGGCCAAAATGAACACTTCATGCAGAACTCCTGTATTTTGATGAAAACTCACTGAAATCAAGCTGTAACTTCAAGTTTATGCATCTTTCTATGCTTTCAGGTTGAAACTTGACTGAAAACTCACTTTGAAGAAAAGTTAGAGCATTTTTGTATCACAGGTCACAAATAGTGTTTTCTCAGCGAGAGAAGGCCAAAATGAACACTTCATGCAGAACTCCTGTATTTTGATGAAAACTCACTGAAATCCACCTGTAACTTCAAGTTTATGCATCTTTCTATGCTTTCAGGTTGAAACTTGACTGAAAACTCACTTTGAACAAAAGTTATGGCTGTTTTGTGTCGCAGGTCACAAATAGTGTTTTCTCAGCGAGAGAAGGCCAAAATGAACACTTCATGCAGAACTCCTGTATTTTGATGAAAACTCACTGAAATCCACCTGTAACTTCAAGTTTATGCAACTTTCTATGCTTTCAGGTTGAAACTTGACTGAAAACTCACTTTGAAGAAAAGTTAGAGCATTTTTGTATCACAGGTCACAAATAGTGTTTTCTCAGCGAGAGAAGGCCAAAATGAACACTTCATGCAGAACTCCTGTATTTTGATGAAAACTCACTGAAATCAAGCTGTAACTTCAAGTTTATGCATCTTTCTATGCTTTCAGGTTGAAACTTGACTGAAAACTCACTTTGAACAAAAGTTATGGCTGTTTTGTGTCCCACGTCACAAATAGCGTTTTCTCAGCGAGAGAAGGCCAAAATGAACACTTCATGCAGAACTCCTGTATTTCGATGAAAACTCACTGAAATCAAGCTGTAACTTCAAGTTTATGCATCTTTCTATGCTTTCAGGTTGAAACTTGACTGAAAACTCACTTTGAACAAAAGTTATGGCTGTTTTGTGTCGCAGGTCACAAATAGTGTTTTCTCAGCGAGAGAAGGCCAAAATGAACACTTCATGCAAAACTCCTGTATTTTGATGAAAACTCACTGAAATCAAGCTGTAACTTCAAGTTTATGCATCTTTCTATGCTTTCAGGTTGAAACTTGACTGAAAACTCACTTTGAAGAAAAGTTAGAGCATTTTTGTATCACAGGTCACAAATAGTGTTTTCTCAGCGAGAGAAGGCCAAAATGAACACTTCATGCAGAACTCCTGTATTTTGATGAAAACTCACTGAAATCCACCTGTAACTTCAAGTTTATGCATCTTTCTATGCTTTCAGGTTGAAACTTGACTGAAAACTCACTTTGAACAAAAGTTATGGCTGTTTTGTGTCGCAGGTCACAAATAGTGTTTTCTCAGCGAGAGAAGGCCAAAATGAACACTTCATGCAGAACTCCTGTATTTTGATGAAAACTCACTGAAATCCACCTGTAACTTCAAGTTTATGCATCTTTCTATGCTTTCAGGTTGAAACTTGACTGAAAACTCACTTTGAACAAAAGTTATGGCTGTTTTGTGTCGCAGGTCACAAATAGTGTTTTCTCAGCGAGAGAAGGCCAAAATGAACACTTCATGCAGAACTCCTGTATTTTGATGAAAACTCACTGAAATCCACCTGTAACTTCAAGTTTATGCAACTTTCTATGCTTTCAGGTTGAAACTTGACTGAAAACTCACTTTGAACAAAAGTTAGAGCATTTTTGTATCACAGGTCACAAATAGTGTTTTCTCAGCGAGAGAAGGCCAAAATGAACACTTCATGCAGAACTCCTGTATTTTGATGAAAACTCACTGAAATCAAGCTGTAACTTCAAGTTTATGCATCTTTCTATGCTTTCAGGTTGAAACTTGACTGAAAACTCACTTTGAACAAAAGTTATGGCTGTTTTGTGTCCCACGTCACAAATAGCGTTTTCTCAGCGAGAGAAGTCCAAAATGAACACTTCATGCAGAACTCCTGTATTTTGATGAAAACTCACTGAAATCAAGCTGTAACTTCAAGTTTATGCATCTTTCTATGCTTTCAGGTTGAAACTTGACTGAAAACTCACTTTGAACAAAAGTTATGGCTGTTTTGTGTCGCAGGTCACAAATAGTGTTTTCTCAGCGAGAGAAGGCCAAAATGAACACTTCATGCAGAACTCCTGTATTTTGATGAAAACTCACTGAAATCAAGCTGTAACTTCAAGTTTATGCATCTTTCTATGCTTTCAGGTTGAAACTTGACTGAAAACTCACTTTGAACAAAAGTTATGGCTGTTTTGTGTCCCACGTCACAAATAGCGTTTTCTCAGCGAGAGAAGGCCAAAATGAACACTTCATGCAGAACTCCTGTATTTTGATGAAAACTCACTGAAATCAAGCTGTAACTTCAAGTTTATGCATCTTTCTATGCTTTCAGGTTGAAACTTGACTGAAAACTCACTTTGAAGAAAAGTTAGAGCATTTTTGTATCACAGGTCACAAATAGTGTTTTCTCAGCGAGAGAAGGCCAAAATGAACACTTCATGCAGAACTCCTGTATTTTGATGAAAACTCACTGAAATCAAGCTGTAACTTCAAGTTTATGCATCTTTCTATGCTTTCAGGTTGAAACTTGACTGAAAACTCACTTTGAAGAAAAGTTAGAGCATTTTTGTATCACAGGTCACAAATAGTGTTTTCTCAGCGAGATAAGGCCAAAATGAACACTTCATGCAGAACTCCTGTATTTTGATGAAAACTCACTGAAATCCACCTGTAACTTCAAGTTTATGCATCTTTCTATGCTTTCAGGTTGAAACTTGACTGAAAACTCACTTTGAACAAAAGTTATGGCTGTTTTGTGTCGCAGGTCACAAATAGTGTTTTCTCAGCAAGAGAAGGCCAAAATGAACACTTCATGCAGAACTCCTGTATTTTGATGAAAACTCCCTGAAATCCACCTGTAACTTCAAGTTTATGCATCTTTCTATGCTTTCAGGTTGAAACTTGACTGAAAACTCACTTTGAACAAAAGTTATGGCTGTTTTGTTTCCCACGTCACAAATAGCGTTTTCTCAGCGAGAGAAGGCCAAAATGAACACTTCATGCAGAACTCCTGTATTTTGATGAAAACTCACTGAAATCAAGCTGTAACTTCAAGTTTATGCATCTTTCTATGCTTTCAGGTTGAAACTTGACTGAAAACTCACTTTGAACAAAAGTTATGGCTGTTTTGTGTCCCACGTCACAGATAGCGTTTTCTCAGCGAGAGAAGGCCAAAATGAACACTTCATGCAGAACTCCTGTATTTTGATGAAAACTCACTGAAATCCACCTGTAACTTCAAGTTTATGCATCTTTCTATGCTTTCAGGTTGAAACTTGACTGAAAACTCACTTTGAACAAAAGTTATGGCTGTTTTGTGTCGCAGGTCACAAATAGTGTTTTCTCAGCGAGAGAAGGCCAAAATGAACACTTCATGCAGAACTCCTGTATTTTCATGAAAACTCACTGAAATCCACCTGTAACTTCAAGTTTATGCATCTTTCTATGCTTTCAGGTTGAAACTTGACTGAAAACTCACTTTGAAGAAAAGTTAGAGCATTTTTGTATCACAGGTCACAAATAGTGTTTTCTCAGCGAGAGAAGGCCAAAATGAACACTTCATGCAGAACTCCTGTATTTTGATGAAAACTCACTGAAATCAAGCTGTAACTTCAAGTTTATGAATCTTTCTATGCTTTCAGTTTGAAACTTGACTGAAAACTCACTTTGAACAAAAGTTATGGCTGTTTTGTGTCCCACGTCACAAATAGCGTTTTCTCAGCGAGAGAAGGCCAAAATGAACACTTCATGCAGAACTCCTGTATTTTGATGAAAACTCACTGAAATCAAGCTGTAACTTCAAGTTTATGCATCTTTCTATGCTTTCAGGTTGAAACTTGACTGAAAACTCACTTTGAACAAAAGTTATGGCTGTTTTGTGTCCCACGTCACAGATAGCGTTTTCTCAGCGAGAGAAGGCCAAAATGAACACTTCATGCAGAACTCCTGTATTTTGATGAAAACTCACTGAAATCAAGCTGTAACTTCAAGTTTATGCATCTTTCTATGCTTTCAGGTTGAAACTTGACTGAAAACTCACTTTGAAGAAAAGTTAGAGCATTTTTGTATCACAGGTCACAAATAGTGTTTTCTCAGCGAGAGAAGGCCAAAATGAACACTTCATGCAGAACTCCTGTATTTTGATGAAAACTCACTGAAATCAAGCTGTAACTTCAAGTTTATGCATCTTTCTATGCTTTCAGGTTGAAACTTGACTGAAAACTCACTTTGAACAAAAGTTATGGCTGTTTTGTGTCGCAGGTCACAAATAGTGTTTTCTCAGCGAGAGAAGGCCAAAATGAACACTTCATGCAGAACTCCTGTATTTTGATGAAAACTCACTGAAATCCACCTGTAACTTCAAGTTTATGCAACTTTCTATGCTTTCAGGTTGAAACTTGACTGAAAACTCACTTTGAAGTAAAGTTAGAGCATTTTTGTATCACAGGTCACAAATAGTGTTTTCTCAGCGAGAGAAGGCCAAAATGAACACTTCATGCAGAACTCCTGTATTTTGATGAAAACTCACTGAAATCAAGCTGTAACTTCAAGTTTATGCATCTTTCTATGCTTTCAGGTTGAAACTTGACTGAAAACTCACTTTGAACAAAAGTTATGGCTGTTTTGTGTCCCACGTCACAAATAGCGTTTTCTCAGCGAGAGAAGTCCAAAATGAACACTTCATGCAGAACTCCTGTATTTTGATGAAAACTCACTGAAATCAAGCTGTAACTTCAAGTTTATGCATCTTTCTATGCTTTCAGGTTGACACTTGACTGAAAACTCACTTTGAACAAAAGTTATGGCTGTTTTGTGTCGCAGGTCACAAATAGTGTTTTCTCAGCGAGTAAAGGCCAAAATGAACACTTCATGCAGAACTCCTGTATTTTGATGAAAACTCACTGAAATCCACCTGTAACTTCAAGTTTATGCATCTTTCTATGCTTTCAGGTTGAAACTTGACTGAAAACTCACTTTGAACAAAAGTTATGGCTGTTTTGTGTCCCACGTCACAAATAGCGTTTTCTCAGCGAGAGAAGGCCAAAATGAACACTTCATGCAGAACTCCTGTATTTTGATGAAAACTCACTGAAATCAAGCTGTAACTTCAAGTTTATGCATCTTTCTATGCTTTCAGGTTGAAACTTGACTGAAAACTCACTTTGAACAAAAGTTATGGCTGTTTTGTGTCCCACGTCACAGATAGCGTTTTCTCAGCGAGAGAAGGCCAAAATGAACACTTCATGCAGAACTCCTGTATTTTGATGAAAACTCACTGAAATCAAGCTGTAACTTCAAGTTTATGCATCTTTCTATGCTTTCAGGTTGAAACTTGACTGAAAACTCACTTTGAAGAAAAGTTAGAGCATTTTTGTATCACAGGTCACAAATAGCGTTTTCTCAGCGAGAGAAGGCCAAAATGAACACTTCATGCAGAACTCCTGTATTTTGATGAAAACTCACTGAAATCAAGCTGTAACTTCAAGTTTATGCATCTTTCTATGCTTTCAGGTTGAAACTTGACTGAAAACTCACTTTGAAGAAAAGTTAGAGCATTTTTGTATCACAGGTCACAAATAGTGTTATCTCAGCGAGAGAAGGCCAAAATGAACACTTCATGCAGAACTCCTGTATTTTGATGAAAACTCACTGAAATCAAGCTGTAACTTCAAGTTTATGCATCTTTCTATGCTTTCAGGTTGAAACTTGACTGAAAACTCACTTTGAACAAAAGTTATGGCTGTTTTGTGTCGCAGGTCACAAATAGTGTTTTCTCAGCGAGAGAAGGCCAAAATGAACACTTCATGCAGAACTCCTGTATTTTGATGAAAACTCACTGAAATCCACCTGTAAATTCAAGTTTATGCATCTTTCTATGCTTTCAGGTTGAAACTTGACTGAAAACTCACTTTGAAGAAAAGTTAGAGCATTTTTGTATCACAGGTCACAAATAGTGTTTTCTCAGCGAGAGAAGGTCAAAATGAACACTTCATGCAGAACTCCTGTATTTTGATGAAAACTCACTGAAATCAAGCTGTAACTTCAAGTTTATGCATCTTTCTATGCTTTCAGGTTGAAACTTGACTGAAAACTCACTTTGAACAAAAGTTATGGCTGTTTTGTGTCGCAGGTCACAAATAGTGTTTTCTCAGCAAGAGAAGGCCAAAATGAACACTTCATGCAGAACTCCTGTATTTTGATGAAAACTCCCTGAAATCCACCTGTAACTTCAAGTTTATGCATCTTTCTATGCTTTCAGGTTGAAACTTGACTGAAAACTCACTTTGAACAAAAGTTATGGCTGTTTTGTTTCCCACGTCACAAATAGCGTTTTCTCAGCGAGAGAAGGCCAAAATGAACACTTCATGCAGAACTCCTGTATTTTGATGAAAACTCACTGAAATCAAGCTGTAACTTCAAGTTTATGCATCTTTCTATGCTTTCAGGTTGAAACTTGACTGAAAACTCACTTTGAACAAAAGTTATGGCTGTTTTGTGTCCCACGTCACAGATAGCGTTTTCTCAGCGAGAGAAGGCCAAAATGAACACTTCATGCAGAACTCCTGTATTTTGATGAAAACTCACTGAAATCCACCTGTAACTTCAAGTTTATGCATCTTTCTATGCTTTCAGGTTGAAACTTGACTGAAAACTCACTTTGAACAAAAGTTATGGCTGTTTTGTGTCGCAGGTCACAAATAGTGTTTTCTCAGCGAGAGAAGGCCAAAATGAACACTTCATGCAGAACTCCTGCATTTTGATGAAAACTCACTGAAATCCACCTGTAACTTCAAGTTTATGCATCTTTCTATGCTTTCAGGTTGAAACTTGACTGAAAACTCACTTTGAAGAAAAGTTAGAGCATTTTTGTATCACAGGTCACAAATAGTGTTTTCTCAGCGAGAGAAGGCCAAAATGAACACTTCATGCAGAACTCCTGTATTTTGATGAAAACTCACTGAAATCAAGCTGTAACTTCAAGTTTATGAATCTTTCTATGCTTTCAGTTTGAAACTTGACTGAAAACTCACTTTGAACAAAAGTTATGGCTGTTTTGTGTCCCACGTCACAAATAGCGTTTTCTCAGCGAGAGAAGGCCAAAATGAACACTTCATGCAGAACTCCTGTATTTTGATGAAAACTCACTGAAATCAAGCTGTAACTTCAAGTTTATGCATCTTTCTATGCTTTCAGGTTGAAACTTGACTGAAAACTCACTTTGAACAAAAGTTATGGCTGTTTTGTGTCCCACGTCACAGATAGCGTTTTCTCAGCGAGAGAAGGCCAAAATGAACACTTCATGCAGAACTCCTGTATTTTGATGAAAACTCACTGAAATCAAGCTGTAACTTCAAGTTTATGCATCTTTCTATGCTTTCAGGTTGAAACTTGACTGAAAACTCACTTTGAAGAAAAGTTAGAGCATTTTTGTATCACAGGTCACAAATAGTGTTTTCTCAGCGAGAGAAGGCCAAAATGAACACTTCATGCAGAACTCCTGTATTTTGATGAAAACTCACTGAAATCAAGCTGTAACTTCAAGTTTATGCATCTTTCTATGCTTTCAGGTTGAAACTTGACTGAAAACTCACTTTGAACAAAAGTTATGGCTGTTTTGTGTCGCAGGTCACAAATAGTGTTTTCTCAGCGAGAGAAGGCCAAAATGAACACTTCATGCAGAACTCCTGTATTTTGATGAAAACTCACTGAAATCCACCTGTAACTTCAAGTTTATGCAACTTTCTATGCTTTCAGGTTGAAACTTGACTGAAAACTCACTTTGAAGTAAAGTTAGAGCATTTTTGTATCACAGGTCACAAATAGTGTTTTCTCAGCGAGAGAAGGCCAAAATGAACACTTCATGCAGAACTCCTGTATTTTGATGAAAACTCACTGAAATCAAGCTGTAACTTCAAGTTTATGCATCTTTCTATGCTTTCAGGTTGAAACTTGACTGAAAACTAACTTTTGAACAAAAGTTATGGCTGTTTTGTGTCCCACGTCACAAATAGCGTTTTCTCAGCGAGAGAAGTCCAAAATGAACACTTCATGCAGAACTCCTGTATTTTGATGAAAACTCACTGAAATCAAGCTGTAACTTCAAGTTTATGCATCTTTCTATGCTTTCAGGTTGAAACTTGACTGAAAACTCACTTTGAACAAAAGTTATGGCTGTTTTGTGTCCCACGTCACAGATAGCGTTTTCTCAGCGAGAGAAGGCCAAAATGAACACTTCATGCAGAACTCCTGTATTTTGATGAAAACTCACTGAAATCAAGCTGTAACTTCAAGTTTATGCATCTTTCTATGCTTTCAGGTTGAAACTTGACTGAAAACTCACTTTGAAGAAAAGTTAGAGCATTTTTGTATCACAGGTCACAAATAGCGTTTTCTCAGCGAGAGAAGGCCAAAATGAACACTTCATGCAGAACTCCTGTATTTTGATGAAAACTCACTGAAATCAAGCTGTAACTTCAAGTTTATGCATCTTTCTATGCTTTCAGGTTGAAACTTGACTGAAAACTCACTTTGAAGAAAAGTTAGAGCATTTTTGTATCACAGGTAACAAATAGTGTTATCTCAGCGAGAGAAGGCCAAAATGAACACTTCATGCAGAACTCCTGTATTTTGATGAAAACTCACTGAAATCAAGCTGTAACTTCAAGTTTATGCATCTTTCTATGCTTTCAGGTTGAAACTTGACTGAAAACTCACTTTGAACAAAAGTTATGGCTGTTTTGTGTCGCAGGTCACAAATAGTGTTTTCTCAGCGAGAGAAGGCCAAAATGAACACTTCATGCAGAACTCCTGTATTTTGATGAAAACTCACTGAAATCCACCTGTAAATTCAAGTTTATGCATCTTTCTATGCTTTCAGGTTGAAACTTGACTGAAAACTCACTTTGAAGAAAAGTTAGAGCATTTTTGTATCACAGGTCACAAATAGTGTTTTCTCAGCGAGAGAAGGCCAAAATGAACACTTCATGCAGAACTCCTGTATTTTGATGAAAACTCACTGAAATCAAGCTGTAACTTCAAGTTTATGCATCTTTCTATGCTTTCAGGTGGAAACTTGACTGAAAACTCACTTTGAACAAAAGTTATGGCTGTTTTTTGTCCTACGTCACAAATAGCGTTTTCTCAGCGAGAGAAGGCCAAAATGAACACTTCATGCAGAACTCCTGTATTTTGATGAAAACTCACTGAAATCAAGCTGTAATTTCAAGTTTATGCATCTTTCTATGCTTTCAGGTTGAAACTTGACTGAAAACTCACTTTGAAGAAAAGTTAGAGCATTTTTGTATCACAGGTCACAAATAGTGTTTTCTCAGCGAGAGAAGGCCAAAATGAACACTTCATGCAGAACTCCTGTATTTTGATGAAAACTCACTGAAATCAAGCTGTAACTTCAAGTTTATGCATCTTTCTATGCTTTCAGGTTGAAACTTGACTGAAAACTCACTTTGAACAAAAGTTATGGCTGTTTTGTGTCGCAGGTCACAAATAGTGTTTTCTCAGCGAGAGAAGGCCAAAATGAACACTTCATGCAGAACTCCTGTATTTTGATGAAAACTCACTGAAATCCACCTGTAACTTCAAGTTTATGCATCTTTCTATGCTTTCAGGTTGAAACTTGACTGAAAACTCACTTTGAAGAAAAGTTAGAGCATTTTTGTATCACAGGTCACAAATAGTGTTTTCTCAGCGAGAGAAGGCCAAAATGAACACTTCATGCAGAACTCCTGTATTTTGATGAAAACTCACTGAAATCAAGCTGTAACTTCAAGTTTATGCATCTTTCTATGCTTTCAGGTTGAAACTTGACTGAAAACTCACTTTGAACAAAAGTTATGGCTGTTTTGTGTCCCACGTCACAAATAGCGTTTTCTCAGCGAGAGAAGGCCAAAATGAACACTTCATGCAGAACTCCTGTATTTTGATGAAAACTCACTGAAATCAAGCTGTAACTTCAAGTTTATGCATCTTTCTATGCTTTCAGGTTGAAACTTGACTGAAAACTCACTTTGAAGAAAAGTTAGAGCATTTTTGTATCACAGGTCACAAATAGTGTTTTCTCAGCGAGAGAAGGCCAAAATGAACACTTCATGCAGAACTCCTGTATTTTGATGAAAACTCACTGAAATCCACCTGTAACTTCAAGTTTATGCATCTTTCTATGCTTTCAGGTTGAAACTTGACTGAAAACTCACTTTGAACAAAAGTTATGGCTGTTTTGTGTCGCAGGTCACAAATAGTGTTTTCTCAGCGAGAGAAGGCCAAAATGAACACTTCATGCAGAACTCCTGTATTTTGATGAAAACTCACTGAAATCCACCTGTAACTTCAAGTTTATGCATCTTTCTATGCTTTCAGGTTGAAACTTGACTGAAAACTCACTTTGAAGAAAAGTTAGAGCATTTTTGTATCACAGGTCACAAATAGTGTTTTCTCAGCGAGAGAAGGCCAAAATGAACACTTCATGCAGAACTCCTGTATTTTGATGAAAACTCACTGAAATCAAGCTGTAACTTCAAGTTTATGCATCTTTCTATGCTTTCAGGTTGAAACTTGACTGAAAACTCACTTTGAAGAAAAGTTAGAGCATTTTTGTATCACAGGTCACAAATAGTGTTTTCTCAGCGAGAGAAGGCCAAAATGAACACTTCATGCAGAACTCCTGTATTTTGATGAAAACTCCCTGAAATCCACCTGTAACTTCAAGTTTACGCATCTTTCTATGCTTTCAGGTTGAAACTTGACTGAAAACTCACTTTGAACAAAAGTTATGGCTGTTTTGTGTCGCAGGTCACAAATAGTGTTTTCTCAGCGAGAGAAGGCCAAAATGAACACTTCATGCAGAACTCCTGTATTTTGATGAAAACTCACTGAAATCCACCTGTAACTTCAAGTTTATGCATCTTTCTATGCTTTCAGGTTGAAACTTGACTGAAAACTCACTTTGAAGAAAAGTTAGAGCATTTTTGTATCACAGGTCACAAATAGTGTTTTCTCAGCGAGAGAAGGCCAAAATGAACACTTCATGCAGAACTCCTTTTATTTTGATGAAAACTCACTGAAATCAAGCTGTAACTTCAAGTTTATGCATCTTTCTATGCTTTCAGGTTGAAACTTGACTGAAAACTCACTTTGAACAAAAGTTATGACTGTTTTGTGTCCCACGTCACAAAAAGCGTTTTCTCAGCGAGAGAAGGCCAAAATGAACACTTCATGCAGAACTCCTGTATTTTGATGAAAACTCACTGAAATCAAGCTGTAACTTCAAGTTTATGCATCTTTCTATGCTTTCAGGTTGAAACTTGACTGAAAACTCACTTTGAAGAAAAGTTAGAGCATTTTTGTATCACAGGTCACAAATAGTGTTTTCTCAGCGAGAGAAGGCCAAAATGAACACTTCATGCAGAACTCCTGTATTTTGATGAAAACTCCCTGAAATCCACCTGTAACTTCAAGTTTACGCATCTTTCTATGCTTTCAGGTTGAAACTTGACTGAAAACTCACTTTGAACAAAAGTTATGGCTGTTTTGTGTCGCAGGTCACAAATAGTGTTTTCTCAGCGAGAGAAGGCCAAAATGAACACTTCATGCAGAACTCCTGTATTTTGATGAAAACTCACTGAAATCCACCTGTAACTTCAAGTTTATGCATCTTTCTATGCTTTCAGGTTGAAACTTGACTGAAAACTCACTTTGAACAAAAGTTATGGCTGTTTTGTATCACAGGTCACAAATAGTGTTTTCTCAGCGAGAGAAGGCCAAAATGAACACTTCATGCAGAACTCCTGTATTTTGATGAAAAATCACTGAAATCAAGCTGTAACTTCAAGTTTATGCATCTTTCTATGCTTTCAGGTTGAAACTTGACTGAAAACTCACTTTGAACAAAAGTTATGGCTGTTTTGTGTCCCACGTCACAAATAGCGTTTTCTCAGCGAGAGAAGGCCAAATTGAACACTTCATGCAGAACTCCTGTATTTTGATGAAAACTCACTGAAATCCACCTGTAACTTCAAGTTTATGCATCTTTCTATGCTTTCAGGTTGAAACTTGACTGAAAACTCACTTTGAAGAAAAGTTAGAGCATTTTTGTATCACAGGTCACAAATAGCGTTTTCTCAGCGAGAGAAGGCCAAAATGAACACTTCATGCAGAACTCCTGTATTTTGATGAAAACTCACTGAAATCAAGCTGTAACTTCAAGTTTATGCATCTTTCTATGCTTTCAGGTTGAAACTTGACTGAAAACTCACTTTGAAGAAAAGTTAGAGCATTTTTGTATCACAGGTCACAAATAGTGTTTTCTCAGCGAGAGAAGGCCAAAATGAACACTTCATGCAGAACTCCTGTATTTTGATGAAAACTCACTGAAATCAAGCTGTAACTTCAAGTTTATGCATCTTTCTATGCTTTCAGGTTGAAACTTGACTGAAAACTCACTTTGAACAAAAGTTATGGCTGTTTTGTGTCGCAGGTCACAAATAGTGTTTTCTCAGCGAGAGAAGGCCAAAATGAACACTTCATGCAGAACTCCTGTATTTTGATGAAAACTCACTGAAATCCACCTGTAACTTCAAGTTTATGCATCTTTCTATGCTTTCAGGTTGAAACTTGACTGAAAACTCACTTTGAAGAAAAGTTAGAGCATTTTTGTATCACAGGTCACAAATAGTGTTTTCTCAGCGAGAGAAGGCCAAAATGAACACTTCATGCAGAACTCCTGTATTTTGATGAAAACTCACTGAAATCAAGCTGTAACTTCAAGTTTATGCATCTTTCTATGCTTTCAGGTTGAAACTTGACTGAAAACTCACTTTGAACAAAAGTTATGGCTGTTTTGTGTCGCAGGTCACAAATAGTGTTTTCTCAGCGAGAGAAGGCCAAAATGAACACTTCATGCAGAACTCCTGTATTTTGATGAAAACTCACTGAAATCCACCTGTAACTTCAAGTTTATGCATCTTTCTATGCTTTCAGGTTGAAACTTGACTGAAAACTCACTTTGAAGAAAAGTTAGAGCATTTTTGTATCACAGGTCACAAATAGTGTTTTCTCAGCGAGAGAAGGCCAAAATGAACACTTCATGCAGAACTCCTGTATTTTGATGAAAACTCACTGAAATCAAGCTGTAACTTCAAGTTTATGCATCTTTCTATGCTTTCAGGTTGAAACTTGACTGAAAACTCACTTTGAAGAAAAGTTAGAGCATTTTTGTATCACAGGTCACAAATAGCGTTTTCTCAGCGAGAGAAGGCCAAAATGAACACTTCATGCAGAACTCCTGTATTTTGATGAAAACTCACTGAAATCAAGCTGTAACTTCAAGTTTATGCATCTTTCTATGCTTTCAGGTTGAAACTTGACTGAAAACTCACTTTGAAGAAAAGTTAGAGCATTTTTGTATCACAGGTCACAAATAGTGTTTTCTCAGCGAGAGAAGGCCAAAATGAACACTTCATGCAGAACTCCTGTATTTTGATGAAAACTCACTGAAATCAAGCTGTAACTTCAAGTTTATGCATCTTTCTATGCTTTCAGGTTGAAACTTGACTGAAAACTCACTTTGAAGAAAAGTTAGAGCATTTTTGTATCACAGGTCACAAATAGTGTTTTCTCAGCGAGAGAAGGCCAAAATGAACACTGCATGCAGAACTCCTGTATTTTGATGAAAACTCACTGAAATCAAGCTGTAACTTCAAGTTTATGCATCTTTCTATGCTTTCAGGTTGAAACTTGACTGAAAACTCACTTTGAACAAAAGTTATGGCTGTTTTGTGTCCCACGTCACAAATAGCGTTTTCTCAGCGAGAGAAGGCCAAATTGAACACTTCATGCAGAACTCCTGTATTTTGATGAAAACTCACTGAAATCAAGCTGTAACTTCAAGTTTATGCATCTTTCTATGCTTTCAGGTTGAAACTTGACTGAAAACTCACTTTGAACAAAAGTTATGGCTGTTTTGTGTCGCAGGTCACAAATAGTGTTTTCTCAGCGAGAGAAGGCCAAAATGAACACTTCATGCAGAACTCCTGTATTTTGATGAAAACTCACTGAAATCCACCTGTAACTTCAAGTTTATGCATCTTTCTATGCTTTCAGGTTGAAACTTGACTGAAAACTCACTTTGAAGAAAAGTTAGAGCATTTTTGTATCACAGGTCACAAATAGTGTTTTCTCAGCGAGAGAAGGCCAAAATGAACACTTCATGCAGAACTCCTGTATTTTGATGAAAACTCACTGAAATCAAGCTGTAACTTCAAGTTTATGCATCTTTCTATGCTTTCAGGTTGAAACTTGACTGAAAACTCACTTTGAAGAAAAGTTAGAGCATTTTTGTATCACAGGTCACAAATAGTGTTTTCTCAGCGAGAGAAGGCCAAAATGAACACTTCATGCAGAACTCCTGTATTTTGATGAAAACTCACTGAAATCAAGCTGTAACTTCAAGTTTATGCATCTTTCTATGCTTTCAGGTTGAAACTTGACTGAAAACTCACTTTGAAGAAAAGTTAGAGCATTTTTGTATCACAGGTCACAAATAGTGTTTTCTCAGCGAGAGAAGGCCAAAATGAACACTTCATGCAGAACTCCTGTATTTTGATGAAAACTCACTGAAATCAAGCTGTAACTTCAAGTTTATGCATCTTTCTATGCTTTCAGGTTGAAACTTGACTGAAAACTCACTTTGAACAAAAGTTATGGCTGTTTTGTGTCCCACGTCACAAATAGCGTTTTCTCAGCGAGAGAAGGCCAAAATGAACACTTCATGCAGAACTCCTGTATTTTGATGAAAACTCACTGAAATCAAGCTGTAACTTCAAGTTTATGCATCTTTCTATGCTTTCAGGTTGAAACTTGACTGAAAACTCACTTTGAAGAAAAGTTAGAGCATTTTTGTATCACAGGTCACAAATAGTGTTTTCTCAGCGAGAGAAGGCCAAAATGAACACTTCATGCAGAACTCCTGTATTTTGATGAAAACTCACTGAAATCAAGCTGTAACTTCAAGTTTATGCATCTTTCTATGCTTTCAGGTTGAAACTTGACTGAAAACTCACTTTGAACAAAAGTTAGAGCATTTTTGTATCACAGGTCACAAATAGTGTTTTCTCAGCGAGAGAAGGCCAAAATGAACACTTCATGCAGAACTCCTGTATTTTGATGAAAACTCACTGAAATCAAGCTGTAACTTCAAGTTTATGCATCTTTCTATGCTTTCAGGTTGAAACTTGACTGAAAACTCACTTTGAACAAAAGTTATGGCTGTTTTGTGTCGCAGGTCACAAATAGTGTTTTCTCAGCGAGAGAAGGCCAAAATGAACACTTCATGCAGAACTCCTGTATTTTGATGAAAACTCACTGAAATCAAGCTGTAACTTCAAGTTTATGCATCTTTCTATGCTTTCAGGTTGAAACTTGACTGAAAACTCACTTTTAACAAAAGTTATGGCTGTTTTGTGTCCCACGTCACAAATAGCGTTTTCTCAGCGAGAGAAGGCCAAAATGAACACTTCATGCAGAACTCCTGTATTTTAAAGAAAACTCACTGAAATCAAGCTGTAACTTCAAGTTTATGCATCTTTCTATGCTTTCAGGTTGAAACTTGACTGAAAACTCACTTTGAACAAAAGTTATGGCTGTTTTGTGTCCCACGTCACAAATAGCGTTTTCTCAGCGAGAGAAGGCCAAAATGAACACTTCATGCAGAACTCCTGTATTTTGATGAAAACTCACTGAAATCAAGCTGTAACTTCAAGTTTATGCATCTTTCTATGCTTTCAGGTTGAAACTTGACTGAAAACTCACTTTGAAGAAAAGTTAGAGCATTTTTGTATCACAGGTCACAAATAGCGTTTTCTCAGCGAGAGAAGGCCAAAATGAACACTTCATGCAGAACTCCTGTATTTTGATGAAAACTCACTGAAATCAAGCTGTAACTTCAAGTTTATGCATCTTTCTATGCTTTCAGGTTGAAACTTGACTGAAAACTCACTTTGAAGAAAAGTTAGAGCATTTTTGTATCACAGGTCACAAATAGTGTTTTCTCAGCGAGTAAAGGCCAAAATGAACACTTCATGCAGAACTCCTGTATTTTGATGAAAACTCACTGAAATCAAGCTGTAACTTCAAGTTTATGCATCTTTCTATGCTTTCAGGTTGAAACTTGACTGAAAACTCACTTTGAAGAAAAGTTAGAGCATTTTTGTATCACAGGTCACAAATAGCGTTTTCTCAGCGAGAGAAGGCCAAAATGAACACTTCATGCAGAACTCCTGTATTTTGATGAAAACTCACTGAAATCCACCTGTAACTTCAAGTTTATGCATCTTTCTATGCTTTCAGGTTGAAACTTGACCGAAAACTCACTTTGAACAAAAGTTATGGCTGTTTTGTGTCGCAGGTCACAAATAGTGTTTTCTCAGCGAGAGAAGGCCAAAATGAACACTTCTTGCAGAACTCCTGTATTTTGATGAAAACTCACTGAAATCCACCTGTAACTTCAAGTTTATGCAACTTTCTATGCTTTCAGGTTGAAACTTGACTGAAAACTCACTTTGAAGAAAAGTTAGAGCATTTTTGTATCACAGATCACAAATAGTGTTTTCTCAGCGAGAGAAGGCCAAAATGAACACTTCATGCAGAACTCCTGTATTTTGATGAAAACTCACTGAAATCCACCTGTAACTTCAAGTTTATGCATCTTTCTATGCTTTCAGGTTGAAACTTGACTGAAAACTCACTTTGAACAAAAGTTATGGCTGTTTTGTGTCCCACGTCACAAATAGCGTTTTCTCAGCGAGAGAAGGCCAAAATGAACACTTCATGCAGAACTCCTGTATTTTGATGAAAACTCACTGAAATCCATTTGTAACTTCAAGTTTATGCATCTTTCTATGCTTTCAGGTTGAAACTTGACTGAAAACTCACTTTGAAGAAAAGTTAGAGCATTTTTGTATCACAGGTCACAAATAGTGTTTTCTCAGCGAGAGAAGGCCAAAATGAACACTTAATGCAAAACTCCTGCATTTTGATGAAAACTCACTTAAATCCACCTGTAACTTCAAGTTTATGCATCTTTCTATGCTTTCAGGTTGAAACTTGAATGAAAACTCACTTTGAACAAAAGTTATGGCTGTTTTGTGTCGCAGGTCACAAATAGTGTTTTCTCAGCGAGAGAAGGCCAAAATGAACACTTCATGCAGAACTCCTGTATTTTGATGAAAACTCACTGAAATCCACCTGTAACTTCAAGTTTATGCATCTTTCTATGCTTTCAGGTTGAAACTTGACTGAAAACTCACTTTGAAGAAAAGTTAGAGCATTTTTGTATCACAGGTCACAAATAGTGTTTTCTCAGCGAGAGAAGGCCAAAATGAACACTTCATGCAGAACTCCTGTATTTTGATGAAAACTCACTGAAATCAAGCTGTAACTTCAAGTTTATGCATCTTTCTATGCTTTCAGGTTGAAACTTGACTGAAAACTCACTTTGAACAAAAGTTATGTCTGTTTTGTGTCCCACGTCACAAATAGCGTTTTCTCAGCGAGAGAAGGCCAAAATGAACACTTCATGCAGAACTCCTGTATTTTGATGAAAACTCACTGAAATCAAGCTGTAACTTCAAGTTTATGCATCTTTCTATGCTTTCAGGTTGAAACTTGACTGAAAACTCACTTTGAAGAAAAGTTAGAGCATTTTTGTATCACAGGTCACAAATATGTTTTCTCAGCGAGAGAAGGCCAAAATGAACACTTCATGCAGAACTCCTGTATTTTGATGAAAACTCACTGAAATCAAGCTGTAACTTCAAGTTTATGCATCTTTCTATGCTTTCAGGTTGAAACTTGACTGAAAACTCACTTTGAACAAAAGTTATGGCTGTTTTGTATCACAGGTCACAAATAGCGTTTTCTCAGAGAGAGAAGGCCAAAATGAACACTTCATGCAGAACTCCTGTATTTTGATGAAAACTCTCTGAAATCAAGCTGTAACTTCAAGTTTATGCATCTTTCTATGCTTTCAGGTTGAAACTTGACTGAAAACTCACTTTGAAGAAAAGTTAGAGCATTTTTGTATCACAGGTCACAAATAGTGTTTTCTCAGCGAGAGAAGGCCAAAATGAACACTTCATGCAGAACTCCTGTATTTTGATGAAAACTCACTGAAATCAAGCTGTAACTTCAAGTTTATGCATCTTTCTATGCTTTCAGGTTGAAACTTGACTGAAAACTCACTTTGAAGAAAAGTTAGAGCATTTTTGTATCACAGGTCACAAATAGTGTTTTCTCAGCGAGAGAAGGCCAAAATGAACACTTCATGCAGAACTCCTGTATTTTGATGAAAACTCACTGAAATCAAGCTGTAACTTCAAGTTTATGCATCTTTCTATGCTTTCAGGTTGAAACTTGACCGAAAACTCACTTTGAACAAAAGTTATGGCTGTTTTGTGTCGCAGGTCACAAATAGTGTTTTCTCAGCGAGAGAAGGCCAAAATGAACACTTCATGCAGAACTCCTGTATTTTGATGAAAACTCACTGAAATCCACCTGTAACTTCAAGTTTATGCAACTTTCTATGCTTTCAGGTTGAAACTTGACTGAAAACTCACTTTGAACAAAAGTTATGTCTGTTTTGTGTCCCACGTCACAAATAGCGTTTTCTCAGCGAGAGAAGGCCAAAATGAACACTTCATGCAGAACTCCTGTATTTTGATGAAAACTCACTGAAATCAAGCTGTAACTTCAAGTTTATGCATCTTTCTATGCTTTCAGGTTGAAACTTGACTGAAAACTCACTTTGAAGAAAAGTTAGAGCATTTTTGTATCACAGGTCACAAATAGTGTTTTCTCAGCGAGAGAAGGCCAAAATGAACACTTCATGCAGAACTCCTGTATTTTGATGAAAACTCACTGAAATCCACCTGTAACTTCAAGTTTATGCATCTTTCTATGCTTTCAGGTTGAAACTTGACTGAAAACTCACTTTGAACAAAAGTTATGGCTGTTTTGTGTCGCAGGTCACAAATAGTGTTTTCTCAGCGAGAGAAGGCCAAAATGAACACTTCATGCAGAACTCCTGTATTTTGATGAAAACTCTCTGAAATCAAGCTGTAACTTCAAGTTTATGCATCTTTCTATGCTTTCAGGTTGAAACTTGACTGAAAACTCACTTTGAAGAAAACTTAGAGCATTTTTGTATCACAGGTCAAAAATAGTGTTTTCTCAGCGAGAGAAGGCCAAAATGAACACTTCATGCAGAACTCCTGTATTTTGATGAAAACTCACTGAAATCAAGCTGTAACTTCAAGTTTATGCATCTTTCTATGCTTTCAGGTTGAAACTTGACTGAAAACTCACTTTGAAGAAAAGTTAGAGCATTTTTGTATCACAGGTCAAAAATAGTGTTTTCTCAGCGAGAGAAGGCCAAAATGAACACTTCATGCAGAACTCCTGTATTTTGATGAAAACTCACTGAAATCAAGCTGTAACTTCAAGTTTATGCATCTTTCTATGCTTTCAGGTTGAAACTTGACTGAAAACTCACTTTGAACAAAAGTTATGGCTGTTTTGTGTCGCAGGTCACAAATAGTGTTTTCTCAGCGAGAGAAGGCCAAAATGAACACTTCATGCAGAACTCCTGTATTTTGATTAAAACTCACTGAAATGCACCTGTAACTTCAAGTTTATGCAACTTTCTATGCTTTCAGGTTGAAACTTGACTGAAAACTCACTTTGAAGAAAAGTTAGAGCATTTTTGTATCACAGGTCACAAATAGTGTTTTCTCAGCGAGAGAAGGCCAAAATGAACACTTCATGCAGAACTCCTGTATTTTGATGAAAACTCACTGAAATCAAGCTGTAACTTCAAGTTTATGCATCTTTCTATGCTTTCAGGTTGAAACTTGACTGAAAACTCACTTTGAACAAAAGTTATGGCTGTTTTGTATCACAGGTCACAAATAGCGTTTTCTCAGCGAGAGAAGGCCAAAATGAACACTTCATGCAGAACTCCTGTATTTTGATGAAAACTCTCTGAAATCAAGCTGTAACTTCAAGTTTATGCATCTTTCTATGCTTTCAGGTTGAAACTTGACTGAAAACTCACTTTGAAGAAAAGTTAGAGCATTTTTGTATCACAGGTCACAAATAGTGTTTTCTCAGCGAGAGAAGGCCAAAATGAACACTTCATGCAGAACTCCTGTATTTTGATGAAAACTCACTGAAATCAAGCTGTAACTTCAAGTTTATGCATCTTTCTATGCTTTCAGGTTGAAACTTGACTGAAAACTCACTTTGAAGAAAAGTTAGAGCATTTTTGTATCACAGGTCACAAATAGTGTTTTCTCAGCGAGAGAAGGCCAAAATGAACACTTCATGCAGAACTCCTGTATTTTGATGAAAACTCACTGAAATCAAGCTGTAACTTCAAGTTTATGCATCTTTCTATGCTTTCAGGTTGAAACTTGACTGAAAACTCACTTTGAACAAAAGTTAAGGCTGTTTTGTGTCCCACGTCACAAATAGTGTTTTCTCAGCGAGAGAAGGCCAAAATGAACACTTCATGCAGAACTCCTGTATTTTGATGAAAACTCACTGAAATCCACCTGTAACTTCAAGTTTATGCATCTTTCTATGCTTTCAGGTTGAAACTTGACTGAAAACTCACTTTGAACAAAAGTTATGGCTGTTTTGTGTCGCAGGTCACAAATAGTGTTTTCTCAGCGAGAGAAGGCCAAAATGAACACTTCTTGCAGAACTCCTGTATTTTGATGAAAACTCACTAAAATCCACCTGTAACTTCAAGTTTATGCAACTTTCTATGCTTTCAGGTTGAAACTTGACTGAAAACTCACTTTGAAGAAAAGTTAGAGCATTTTTGTATCACAGATCACAAATAGTGTTTTCTCAGCGAGAGAAGGCCAAAATGAACACTTCATGCAGAACTCCTGTATTTTGATGAAAACTCACTGAAATCCACCTGTAACTTCAAGTTTATGCATCTTTCTATGCTTTCAGGTTGAAACTTGACTGAAAACTCACTTTGAACAAAAGTTATGGCTGTTTTGTGTCGCAGGTCACAAATAGTGTTTTCTCAGCGAGAGAAGGCCAAAATGAACACTTCTTGCAGAACTCCTGTATTTTGATGAAAACTCACTGAAATCCACCTGTAACTTCAAGTTTATGCAACTTTCTATGCTTTCAGGTTGAAACTTGACTGAAAACTCACTTTGAAGAAAAGTTAGAGCATTTTTGTATCACAGATCACAAATAGTGTTTTCTCAGCGAGAGAAGGCCAAAATGAACACTTCATGCAGAACTCCTGTATTTTGATGAAAACTCACTGAAATCAAGCTGTAACTTCAAGTTTATGCATCTTTCTATGCTTTCAGGTTGAAACTTGACTGAAAACTCACTTTGAACAAAAGTTATGGCTGTTTTGTGTCCCACGTCACAAATAGCGTTTTCTCAGCGAGAGAAGGCCAAAATGAACACTTCATGCAGAACTCCTGTATTTTGATGAAAACTCACTGAAATCAAGCTGTAACTTCAAGTTTATGCATCTTTCTATGCTTTCAGGTTGAAACTTGACTGAAAACTCACTTTGAACAAAAGTTATGGCTGTTTTGTGTCGCAGGTCACAAATAGTGTTTTCTCAGCGAGAGAAGGCCAAAATGAACACTTCATGCAAAACTCCTGTATTTTGATGAAAACTCACTGAAATGCACCTGTAACTTCAAGTTTATGCATCTTTCTATGCTTTCAGGTTGAAACTTGACTGAAAACTCACTTTGAACAAAAGTTATGGCTGTTTTGTGTCCCACGTCACAAATAGCGTTTTCTCAGCGAGAGAAGGCAAAAATGAACACTTCATGCAGAACTCCTGTATTTTGATGAAAACTCACTGAAATCCATTTGTAACTTCAAGTTTATGCATCTTTCTATGCTTTCAGGTTGAAACTTGACTGAAAACTCACTTTGAAGAAAAGTTAGAGCATTTTTGTATCACAGGTCACAAATAGTGTTTTCTCAGCGAGAGAAGGCCAAAATGAACACTTAATGCAAAACTCCTGCATTTTGATGAAAACTCACTTAAATCCACCTGTAACTTCAAGTTTATGCATCTTTCTATGCTTTCAGGTTGAAACTTGAATGAAAACTCACTTTGAACAAAAGTTATGGCTGTTTTGTGTCGCAGGTCACAAATAGTGTTTTCTCAGCGAGAGAAGGCCAAAATGAACACTTCATGCAGAACTCCTTTATTTTGATGAAAACTCACTGAAATCCACCTGTAACTTCAAGTTTATGCATCTTTCTATGCTTTCAGGTTGAAACTTGACTGAAAACTCACTTTGAAGAAAAGTTAGAGCATTTTTGTATCACAGGTCACAAATAGTGTTTTCTCAGCGAGAGAAGGCCAAAATGAACACTTCATGCAGAACTCCTGTATTTTGATGAAAACTCACTGAAATCAAGCTGTAACTTCAAGTTTATGCATCTTTCTATGCTTTCAGGTTGAAACTTGACTGAAAACTCACTTTGAAGAAAAGTTAGAGCATTTTTGTATCACAGGTCACAAATAGTGTTTTCTCAGCGAGAGAAGGCCAAAATGAACACTTCATGCAGAACTCCTGTATTTTGATGAAAACTCACTGAAATCCACCTGTAACTTCAAGTTTATGCATCTTTCTATGCTTTCAGGTTGAAACTTGACTGAAAACTCACTTTGAACAAAAGTTATGGCTGTTTTGTGTCGCAGGTCACAAATAGTGTTTTCTCAGCGAGAGAAGGCCAAAATGAACACTTCTTGCAGAACTCCTGTATTTTGATGAAAACTCACTGAAATCCACCTGTAACTTCAAGTTTATGCAACTTTCTATGCTTTCAGGTTGAAACTTGACTGAAAACTCACTTTGAAGAAAAGTTATGGCTGTTTTGTGTCCCACGTCACAAATAGCGTTTTCTCAGTGAGAGAAGGCCAAAATGAACACTTCATGCAGAACTCCTGTATTTTGATGAAAACTCACTGAAATCAAGCTGTAACTTCAAGTTTATGCATCTTTCTATGCTTTCAGGTTGAAACTTGACTGAAAACTCACTTTGAACAAAAGTTATGGCTGTTTTGTGTCCCACGTCACAAATAGCGTTTTCTCAGCGAGAGAAGGCCAAAATGAACACTTCATGCAGAACTCCTGTATTTTGATGAAAACTCACTGAAATCAAGCTGTAACTTCAAGTTTATGCATCTTTCTATGCTTTCAGGTTGAAACTTGACTGAAAACTCACTTTGAACAAAAGTTATGGCTGTTTTGTGTCCCACGTCACAAATAGTGTTTTCTAAGCGAGAGAAGGCCAAAATGAACACTTCATGCAGAACTCCTGTATTTTGATGAAAACTCACTGAAATCCACCTGTAACTTCAAGTTTATGCATCTTTCTATGCTTTCAGGTTGAAACTTGACCGAAAACTCACTTTGAACAAAAGTTATGGCTGTTTTGTGTCGCAGGTCACAAATAGTGTTTTCTCAGCGAGAGAAGGCCAAAATGAACACTTCATGCAGAACTCCTGTATTTTGATGAAAACTCACTGAAATCCACCTGTAACTTCAAGTTTATGCAACTTTCTATGCTTTCAGGTTGAAACTTGACTGAAAACTCACTTTGAACAAAAGTTATGTCTGTTTTGTGTCCCACGTCACAAATAGCGTTTTCTCAGCGAGAGAAGGCCAAAATGAACACTTCATGCAGAACTCCTGTATTTTGATGAAAACTCACTGAAATCAAGCTGTAACTTCAAGTTTATGCATCTTTCTATGCTTTCAGGTTGAAACTTGACTGAAAACTCACTTTGAAGAAAAGTTAGAGCATTTTTGTATCACAGGTCACAAATAGTGTTTTCTCAGCGAGAGAAGGCCAAAATGAACACTTCATGCAGAACTCCTGTATTTTGATGAAAACTCACTGAAATCCACCTGTAACTTCAAGTTTATGCATCTTTCTATGCTTTCAGGTTGAAACTTGACTGAAAACTCACTTTGAACAAAAGTTATGGCTGTTTTGTGTCGCAGGTCACAAATAGTGTTTTCTCAGCGAGAGAAGGCCAAAATGAACACTTCATGCAGAACTCCTGTATTTTGATGAAAACTCTCTGAAATCAAGCTGTAACTTCAAGTTTATGCATCTTTCTATGCTTTCAGGTTGAAACTTGACTGAAAACTCACTTTGAAGAAAACTTAGAGCATTTTTGTATCACAGGTCAAAAATAGTGTTTTCTCAGCGAGAGAAGGCCAAAATGAACACTTCATGCAGAACTCCTGTATTTTGATGAAAACTCACTGAAATCAAGCTGTAACTTCAAGTTTATGCATCTTTCTATGCTTTCAGGTTGAAACTTGACTGAAAACTCACTTTGAAGAAAAGTTAGAGCATTTTTGTATCACAGGTCAAAAATAGTGTTTTCTCAGCGAGAGAAGGCCAAAATGAACACTTCATGCAGAACTCCTGTATTTTGATGAAAACTCACTGAAATCAAGCTGTAACTTCAAGTTTATGCATCTTTCTATGCTTTCAGGTTGAAACTTGACTGAAAACTCACTTTGAACAAAAGTTATGGCTGTTTTGTGTCGCAGGTCACAAATAGTGTTTTCTCAGCGAGAGAAGGCCAAAATGAACACTTCATGCAGAACTCCTGTATTTTGATGAAAACTCACTGAAATGCACCTGTAACTTCAAGTTTATGCAACTTTCTATGCTTTCAGGTTGAAACTTGACTGAAAACTCACTTTGAAGAAAAGTTAGAGCATTTTTGTATCACAGGTCACAAATAGTGTTTTCTCAGCGAGAGAAGGCCAAAATGAACACTTCATGCAGAACTCCTGTACTTTGATGAAAACTCACTGAAATCAAGCTGTAACTTCAAGTTTATGCATCTTTCTATGCTTTCAGGTTGAAACTTGACTGAAAACTCACTTTGAACAAAAGTTATGGCTGTTTTGTATCACAGGTCACAAATAGCGTTTTCTCAGCGAGAGAAGGCCAAAATGAACACTTCATGCAGAACTCCTGTATTTTGATGAAAACTCTCTGAAATCAAGCTGTAACTTCAAGTTTATGCATCTTTCTATGCTTTCAGGTTGAAACTTGACTGAAAACTCACTTTGAAGAAAAGTTAGAGCATTTTTGTATCACAGGTCACAAATAGTGTTTTCTCAGCGAGAGAAGGCCAAAATGAACACTTCATGCAGAACTCCTGTATTTTGATGAAAACTCACTGAAATCAAGCTGTAACTTCAAGTTTATGCATCTTTCTATGCTTTCAGGTTGAAACTTGACTGAAAACTCACTTTGAAGAAAAGTTAGAGCATTTTTGTATCACAGGTCACAAATAGTGTTTTCTCAGCGAGAGAAGGCCAAAATGAACACTTCATGCAGAACTCCTGTATTTTGATGAAAACTCACTGAAATCAAGCTGTAACTTCAAGTTTATGCATCTTTCTATGCTTTCAGGTTGAAACTTGACTGAAAACTCACTTTGAACAAAAGTTATGGCTGTTTTGTGTCCCACGTCACAAATAGTGTTTTCTCAGCGAGAGAAGGCCAAAATGAACACTTCATGCAGAACTCCTGTATTTTGATGAAAACTCACTGAAATCCACCTGTAACTTCAAGTTTATGCATCTTTCTATGCTTTCAGGTTGAAACTTGACTGAAAACTCACTTTGAACAAAAGTTATGGCTGTTTTGTGTCGCAGGTCACAAATAGTGTTTTCTCAGCGAGAGAAGGCCAAAATGAACACTTCTTGCAGAACTCCTGTATTTTGATGAAAACTCACTAAAATCCACCTGTAACTTCAAGTTTATGCAACTTTCTATGCTTTCAGGTTGAAACTTGACTGAAAACTCACTTTGAAGAAAAGTTAGAGCATTTTTGTATCACAGATCACAAATAGTGTTTTCTCAGCGAGAGAAGGCCAAAATGAACACTTCATGCAGAACTCCTGTATTTTGATGAAAACTCACTGAAATCCACCTGTAACTTCAAGTTTATGCATCTTTCTATGCTTTCAGGTTGAAACTTGACTGAAAACTCACTTTGAACAAAAGTTATGGCTGTTTTGTGTCGCAGGTCACAAATAGTGTTTTCTCAGCGAGAGAAGGCCAAAATGAACACTTCTTGCAGAACTCCTGTATTTTGATGAAAACTCACTGAAATCCACCTGTAACTTCAAGTTTATGCAACTTTCTATGCTTTCAGGTTGAAACTTGACTGAAAACTCACTTTGAAGAAAAGTTAGAGCATTTTTGTATCACAGATCACAAATAGTGTTTTCTCAGCGAGAGAAGGCCAAAATGAACACTTCATGCAGAACTCCTGTATTTTGATGAAAACTCACTGAAATCAAGCTGTAACTTCAAGTTTATGCATCTTTCTATGCTTTCAGGTTGAAACTTGACTGAAAACTCACTTTGAAGAAAAGTTAGAGCATTTTTGTATCACAGGTCACAAATAGTGTTTTCTCAGCGAGAGAAGGCCAAAATGAACACTTCATGCAGAACTCCTGTATTTTGATGAAAACTCACTGAAATCAAGCTGTAACTTCAAGTTTATGCATCTTTCTATGCTTTCAGGTTGAAACTTGACTGAAAACTCACTTTGAAGAAAAGTTAGAGCATTTTTGTATCACAGGTCACAAATAGTGTTTTCTCAGCGAGAGAAGGCCAAAATGAACACTTCATGCAGAACTCCTGTATTTTGATGAAAACTCACTGAAATCAAGCTGTAACTTCAAGTTTATGCATCTTTCTATGCTTTCAGGTTGAAACTTGACTGAAAACTCACTTTGAACAAAAGTTATGGCTGTTTTGTGTCCCACGTCACAAATAGTGTTTTCTCAGCGAGAGAAGGCCAAAATGAACACTTCATGCAGAACTCCTGTATTTTGATGAAAACTCACTGAAATCCACCTGTAACTTCAAGTTTATGCATCTTTCTATGCTTTCAGGTTGAAACTTGACTGAAAACTCACTTTGAACAAAAGTTATGGCTGTTTTGTGTCGCAGGTCACAAATAGTGTTTTCTCAGCGAGAGAAGGCCAAAATGAACACTTCTTGCAGAACTCCTGTATTTTGATGAAAACTCACTAAAATCCACCTGTAACTTCAAGTTTATGCAACTTTCTATGCTTTCAGGTTGAAACTTGACTGAAAACTCACTTTGAAGAAAAGTTAGAGCATTTTTGTATCACAGATCACAAATAGTGTTTTCTCAGCGAGAGAAGGCCAAAATGAACACTTCATGCAGAACTCCTGTATTTTGATGAAAACTCACTGAAATCCACCTGTAACTTCAAGTTTATGCATCTTTCTATGCTTTCAGGTTGAAACTTGACTGAAAACTCACTTTGAACAAAAGTTATGGCTGTTTTGTGTCGCAGGTCACAAATAGTGTTTTCTCAGCGAGAGAAGGCCAAAATGAACACTTCTTGCAGAACTCCTGTATTTTGATGAAAACTCACTGAAATCCACCTGTAACTTCAAGTTTATGCAACTTTCTATGCTTTCAGGTTGAAACTTGACTGAAAACTCACTTTGAAGAAAAGTTAGAGCATTTTTGTATCACAGATCACAAATAGTGTTTTCTCAGCGAGAGAAGGCCAAAATGAACACTTCATGCAGAACTCCTGTATTTTGATGAAAACTCACTGAAATCAAGCTGTAACTTCAAGTTTATGCATCTTTCTATGCTTTCAGGTTGAAACTTGACTGAAAACTCACTTTGAACAAAAGTTATGGCTGTTTTGTGTCCCACGTCACAAATAGCGTTTTCTCAGCGAGAGAAGGCCAAAATGAACACTTCATGCAGAACTCCTGTATTTTGATGAAAACTCACTGAAATCAAGCTGTAACTTCAAGTTTATGCATCTTTCTATGCTTTCAGGTTGAAACTTGACTGAAAACTCACTTTGAACAAAAGTTATGGCTGTTTTGTGTCGCAGGTCACAAATAGTGTTTTCTCAGCGAGAGAAGGCCAAAATGAACACTTCATGCAAAACTCCTGTATTTTGATGAAAACTCACTGAAATGCACCTGTAACTTCAAGTTTATGCATCTTTCTATGCTTTCAGGTTGAAACTTGACTGAAAACTCACTTTGAACAAAAGTTATGGCTGTTTTGTGTCCCACGTCACAAATAGCGTTTTCTCAGCGAGAGAAGGCAAAAATGAACACTTCATGCAGAACTCCTGTATTTTGATGAAAACTCACTGAAATCCATTTGTAACTTCAAGTTTATGCATCTTTCTATGCTTTCAGGTTGAAACTTGACTGAAAACTCACTTTGAAGAAAAGTTAGAGCATTTTTGTATCACAGGTCACAAATAGTGTTTTCTCAGTGAGAGAAGGCCAAAATGAACACTTAATGCAAAACTCCTGCATTTTGATGAAAACTCACTTAAATCCACCTGTAACTTCAAGTTTATGCATCTTTCTATGCTTTCAGGTTGAAACTTGAATGAAAACTCACTTTGAACAAAAGTTATGGCTGTTTTGTGTCGCAGGTCACAAATAGTGTTTTCTCAGCGAGAGAAGGCCAAAATGAACACTTCATGCAGAACTCCTTTATTTTGATGAAAACTCACTGAAATCCACCTGTAACTTCAAGTTTATGCATCTTTCTATGCTTTCAGGTTGAAACTTGACTGAAAACTCACTTTGAAGAAAAGTTAGAGCATTTTTGTATCACAGGTCACAAATAGTGTTTTCTCAGCGAGAGAAGGCCAAAATGAACACTTCATGCAGAACTCCTGTATTTTGATGAAAACTCACTGAAATCAAGCTGTAACTTCAAGTTTATGCATCTTTCTATGCTTTCAGGTTGAAACTTGACTGAAAACTCACTTTGAAGAAAAGTTAGAGCATTTTTGTATCACAGGTCACAAATAGTGTTTTCTCAGCGAGAGAAGGCCAAAATGAACACTTCATGCAGAACTCCTGTATTTTGATGAAAACTCACTGAAATCCACCTGTAACTTCAAGTTTATGCATCTTTCTATGCTTTCAGGTTGAAACTTGACTGAAAACTCACTTTGAACAAAAGTTATGGCTGTTTTGTGTCGCAGGTCACAAATAGTGTTTTCTCAGCGAGAGAAGGCCAAAATGAACACTTCTTGCAGAACTCCTGTATTTTGATGAAAACTCACTGAAATCCACCTGTAACTTCAAGTTTATGCAACTTTCTATGCTTTCAGGTTGAAACTTGACTGAAAACTCACTTTGAAGAAAAGTTATGGCTGTTTTGTGTCCCACGTCACAAATAGCGTTTTCTCAGTGAGAGAAGGCCAAAATGAACACTTCATGCAGAACTCCTGTATTTTGATGAAAACTCACTGAAATCAAGCTGTAACTTCAAGTTTATGCATCTTTCTATGCTTTCAGGTTGAAACTTGACTGAAAACTCACTTTGAACAAAAGTTATGGCTGTTTTGTGTCCCACGTCACAAATAGCGTTTTCTCAGCGAGAGAAGGCCAAAATGAACACTTCATGCAGAACTCCTGTATTTTGATGAAAACTCACTGAAATCAAGCTGTAACTTCAAGTTTATGCATCTTTCTATGCTTTCAGGTTGAAACTTGATTGAAAACTCACTTTGAACAAAAGTTATGGCTGTTTTGTGTCGCAGGTCACAAATAGTGTTTTCTCAGCGAGAGAAGGCCAAAATGAACACTTCATGCAGAACTCCTGTATTTTGATGAAAACTCACTGAAATCAAGCTGTAACTTCAAGTTTATGCATCTTTCTATGCTTTCAGGTTGAAACTTGACTGAAAACTCACTTTGAACAAAAGTTATGGCTGTTTTGTGTCCCACGTCACAAATAGCGTTTTCTCAGCGAGAGAAGGACAAAATGAACACTTCATGCAGAACTCCTGTATTTTGATGAAAACTCACTGAAATCAAGCAATAACTTCAAGTTTATGCATCTTTCTATGCTTTCAGGTTGAAACTTGACTGAAAACTCACTTTGAAGAAAAGTTAGAGCATTTTTGTATCACAGGTCACAAATAGCGTTTTCTCAGCGAGAGAAGGCCAAAATGAACACTTCATGCAGAACTCCTGTATTTTGATGAAAACTCACTGAAATCAAGCTGTAACTTCAAGTTTATGCATCTTTCTATGCTTTCAGGTTGAAACTTGACTGAAAACTCACTTTGAAGAAAAGTTAGAGCATTTTTGTATCACAGGTCACAAATAGTGTTTTCTCAGCGAGAGAAGGCCAAAATGAACACTTCATGCAGAACTCCTGTATTTTGATGAAAACTCACTGAAATCAAGCTGTAACTTCAAGTTTATGCATCTTTCTATGCTTTCAGGTTGAAACTTGACTGAAAACTCACTTTGAAGAAAAGTTAGAGCATTTTTGTATCACAGGTCACAAATAGTGTTTTCTCAGCGAGAGAAGGCCAAAATGAACACTTCATGCAGAACTCCTGTATTTTGATGAAAACTCACTGAAATCCACCTGTAACTTCAAGTTTATGCATCTTTCTATGCTTTCAGGTTGAAACTTGACTGAAAACTCACTTTGAACAAAAGTTATGGCTGTTTTGTGTCGCAGGTCACAAATAGTGTTTTCTCAGCGAGAGAAGGCCAAAATGAACACTTCATGCAGAACTCCTGTATTTTGATGAAAACTCACTGAAATCAAGCTGTAACTTCAAGTTTATGCATCTTTCTATGCTTTCAGGTTGAAACTTGACTTAAAACTTACTTTGAAGAAAAGTTAGAGCATTTTTGTATCACAGGTCACAAATAGTGTTTTCTCAGCGAGAGAAGGCCAAAATGAACACTTCATGCAGAACTCCTGTATTTTGATGAAAACTCACTGAAATCAAGCTGTAACTTCAAGTTTATGCATCTTTCTATGCTTTCAGGTTGAAACTTGACTGAAAACTCACTTTGAACAAAAGTTATGGCTGTTTTGTGTCCCACGTCACAAATAGCGTTTTCTCAGCGAGAGAAGGCCAAAATGAACACTTCATGCAGAACTCCTGTATTTTGATGAAAACTCACTGAAATCCACCTGTAACTTCAAGTTTATGCATCTTTCTATGCTTTCAGGTTGAAACTTGACTGAAAACTCACTTTGAAGAAAAGTTATGGCATTTTTGTATCACAGGGCACAAATAGTGTTTTCTCAGCGAGAGAAGGCCAAAATGAACACTTCATGCAGAACTCCTGTATTTTGATGAAAACTCACTGAAATCAAGCTTTAACTTCAAGTTTATGCATCTTTCTATGCTTTCAGGTTGAAACTTGACTGAAAACTCACTTTGAACAAAAGTTATGGCTGTTTTGTGTCCCACGTCACAAATAGCGTTTTCTCAGCGAGAGAAGGCCAAAATGAACACTTCATGCAGAACTCCTGTATTTTGATGAAAACTCACTGAAATCAAGCTGTAACTTCAAGTTTATGCATCTTTCTATGCTTTCAGGTTGAAACTTGACTGAAAACTCACTTTGAACAAAAGTTATGGCTGTTTTGTGTCGCAGGTCACAAATAGTGTTTTCTCAGCGAGAGAAGGCCAAAATGAACACTTCATGCAAAACTCCTGTATTTTGATGAAAACTCACTGAAATCAAGCTGTAACTTCAAGTTTATGCATCTTTCTATGCTTTCAGGTTGAAACTTGACTGAAAACTCACTTTGAAGAAAAGTTAGAGCATTTTTGTATCACAGGTCACAAATAGTGTTTTCTCAGCGAGAGAAGGCCAAAATGAACACTTCATGCAGAACTCCTGTATTTTGATGAAAACTCACTGAAATCAAGCTGTAACTTCAAGTTTATGCATCTTTCTATGCTTTCAGGTTGAAACTTGACTGAAAACTCACTTTGAAGAAAAGTTATGGCTGTTTTGTGTCCCACGTCACAAATAGCGTTTTCTCAGCGAGAGAAGGCCAAAATGAACACTTCATGCAGAACTCCTGTATTTTGATGAAAACTCACTGAAATCAAGCTGTAACTTCAAGTTTTTGCATCTTTCTATGCTTTCAGGTTGGAACTTGACTGAAAACTCACTTTGAAGAAAAGTTAGAGCATTTTTGTATCACAGGTCACAAATAGTGTTTTCTCAGCGAGAGAAAGACAAAATGAACACTTCATGCAGAACTCCTGTATTTTGATGAAAACTCACTGAAATCAAGCTGTAACTTCAAGTTTATGCATCTTTCTATGCTTTCAGGTTGAAACTTGACTGAAAACTCACTTTGAAGAAAAGTTAGAGCATTTTTGTATCACAGGTCACAAATAGTTTTTTCTCAGCGAGAGAAGGCCAAAATGAACACTTCATGCAGAACTCCTGTATTTTGATGAAAACTCACTGAAATCCACCTGTAACTTCAAGTTTATGCATCTTTCTATGCTTTCAGGTTGAAACTTGACTGAAAACTCACTTTGAACAAAAGTTATGGCTGTTTTGTGTCGCAGGTCACAAATAGTGTTTTCTCAGCGAGAGAAGGCCAAAATGAACACTTCATGCAGAACTCCTGTATTTTGATGAAAACTCACTGAAATCCACCTGTAACTTCAAGTTTATGCATCTTTCTATGCTTTCAGGTTGAAACTTGACTGAAAACTCACTTTGAAGAAAAGTTAGAGCATTTTTGTATCACAGGTCACAAATAGTATTTTCTCAGCGAGAGAAGGCCAAAATGAACACTTCATGCAGAACTCCTGTATTTTGATGAAAACTGACTGAAATCAAGCTGTAACTTCAAGTTTATGCATCTTTCTATGCTTTCAGGTTGAAACTTGACTGAAAACTCACTTTGAACAAAAGTTATGGCTGTTTTGTATCACAGGTCACAAATAGCGTTTTCTCAGCGAGAGAAGGACAAAATGAACACTTCATGCAGAACTCCTGTATTTTGATGAAAACTCTCTGAAATCAAGCTGTAACTTCAAGTTTATGCATCTTTCTATGCTTTCAGGTTGAAACTTGACTGAAAACTCACTTTGAACAAAAGTTAGAGCATTTTTGTATCACAGGTCACAAATAGTGTTTTCTCAGCGAGAGAAGGCCAAAATGAACACTTCATGCAGAACTCCTGTATTTTGATGAAAACTCACTGAAATCAAGCTGTAACTTCAAGTTTATGCATCTTTCTATGCTTTCAGGTTGAAACTTGACTGAAAACTCACTTTGAACAAAAGTTATGGCTGTTTTGTGTCCCACGTCACAGATAGCGTTTTCTCAGCGAGAGAAGGCCAAAATGAACACTTCATGCAGAACTCCTGTATTTTGATGAAAACTCACTGAAATCAAGCTGTAACTTCAAGTTTATGCATCTTTCTATGCTTTCAGGTTGAAACTTGACTGAAAACTCACTTTGAAGAAAAGTTAGAGCATTTTTGTATCACAGGTCACAAATAGCGTTTTCTCAGCGAGAGAAGGCCAAAATGAACACTTCATGCAGAACTCCTGTATTTTGATGAAAACTCACTGAAATCAAGCTGTAACTTCAAGTTTATGCATCTTTCTATGCTTTCAGGTTGAAACTTGACTGAAAACTCACTTTGAAGAAAAGTTAGAGCATTTTTGTATCACAGGTCACAAATAGTGTTTTCTCAGCGAGAGAAGGCCAAAATGAACACTTCATGCAGAACTCCTGTATTTTGATGAAAACTCACTGAAATCAATCTGTAACTTCAAGTTTATGCATCTTTCTATGCTTTCAGGTTGAAACTTGACTGAAAACTCACTTTGAAGAAAAGTTAGAGCATTTTTGTATCACAGGTCACAAATAGTGTTTTCTCAGCGAGAGAAGGCCAAAATGAACACTTCATGCAGAACTCCTGTATTTTGATGAAAACTCACTGAAATCCACCTGTAACTTCAAGTTGATGCATCTTTCTATGCTTTCAGGTTGAAACTTGACTGAAAACTCACTTTGAAGAAAAGTTAGAGCATTTTTGTATCACAGGTCACAAATAGTGTTTTCTCAGCGAAAGAAGGCCAAAATGAACACTTCATGCAGAACTCCTGTATTTTGATGAAAACTCACTTAAATCAAGCTGTAACTTCAAGTTTATGCATCTTTCTATGCTTTCAGGTTGAAACTTGACTGAAAACTCACTTTGAACAAAAGTTATGGCTGTTTTGTGTCGCAGGTCACAAATAGTGTTTTCTCAGCGAGAGAAGGCCAAAATGAACACTTCATGCAGAACTCCTGTATTTTGATGAAAACTCACTGAAATCAAGCTGTAACTTCAAGTTTATTCATCTTTCTATGCTTTCAGGTTGAAACTTGACTGAAAACTCACTTTGAACAAAAGTTATGGCTGTTTTGTGTCCCACGTCACAAATAGCGTTTTCTCAGCGAGAGAAGGCCAAAATGAACACTTCATGCAGAACTCCTGTATTTTGATGAAAACTCACTGAAATCAAGCTGTAACTTCAAGTTTATGCATCTTTCTATGCTTTCAGGTTGAAACTTGACTGAAAACTCACTTTGAACAAAAGTTATGGCTGTTTTGTGTCCCACGTCACAGATAGCGTTTTCTCAGCGAGAGAAGGCCAAAATGAACACTTCATGCAGAACTCCTGTATTTTGATGAAAACTCAATGAAATCAAGCTGTAACTTCAAGTTTATGCATCTTTCTATGCTTTCAGGTTGAAACTTGACTGAAAACTCACTTTGAAGAAAAGTTAGAGCATTTTTGTATCACAGGTCACAAATAGTGTTTTCTCAGCGAGAGAAGGCCAAAATGAACACTTCATGCAGAACTCCTGTATTTTGATGAAAACTCACTGAAATCCACCTGTAACTTCAAGTTGATGCATCTTTCTATGCTTTCAGGTTGAAACTTGACTGAAAACTCACTTTGAAGAAAAGTTAGAGCATTTTTGTATCACAGGTCACAAATAGTGTTTTCTCAGCGAGAGAAGGCCAAAATGAACACTTCATGCAGAACTCCTGTATTTTGATGAAAACTCACTTAAATCAAGCTGTAACTTCAAGTTTATGCATCTTTCTATGCTTTCAGGTTGAAACTTGACTGAAAACTCACTTTGAACAAAAGTTATGGCTGTTTTGTGTCGCAGGTCACAAATAGTGTTTTCTCAGCGAGAGAAGGCCAAAATGAACACTTCATGCAGAACTCCTGTATTTTGATGAAAACTCACTGAAATCAAGCTGTAACTTCAAGTTTATTCATCTTTCTATGCTTTCAGGTTGAAACTTGACTGAAAACTCACTTTGAACAAAAGTTATGGCTGTTTTGTGTCCCACGTCACAAATAGCGTTTTCTCAGCGAGAGAAGGCAAAATGAACACTTCATGCAGAACTCCTGTATTTTGATGAAAACTCACTGAAATCAAGCTGTAACTTCAAGTTTATGCATCTTTCTATGCTTTCAGGTTGAAACTTGACTGAAAACTCACTTTGAACAAAAGTTATGGCTGTTTTGTGTCGCAGGTCACAAATAGTGTTTTCTCAGCGAGTAAAGGCCAAAATGAACACTTCATGCAGAACTCCTGTATTTTGATGAAAACTCACTGAAATCAAGCTGTAACTTCAAGTTTATGCATCTTTCTATGCATTCAGGTTGAAACTTGACTGAAAACTCACTTTGAAGAAAAGTTAGAGCATTTTTGTATCACAGGTCACAAATAGCGTTTTCTCAGCGAGAGAAGGCCAAAATGAACACTTCATGCAGAACTCCTGTATTTTGATGAAAACTCACTGAAATCAAGCTTTAACTTCAAGTTTAAGCATCTTTCTATGCTTTCAGGTTGAAACTTGACTGAAAACTCACTTTGAAGAAAAGTTAGAGCATTTTTGTATCACAGGTCACAAATAGTGTTTTCTCAGCGAGAGAAGGCCAAAATGAACACTTCATGCAGAACTCCTGTATTTTGATGAAAACTCACTGAAATCAAGCTGTAACTTCAAGTTTATGCATCTTTCTATGCTTTCAGGTTGAAACTTGACTGAAAACTCACTTTGAAGAAAAGTTAGAGCATTTTTGTATCACAGGTCACAAATAGTGTTTTCTCAGCGAGAAAAGGCCAAAATGAACACTTCATGCAGAACTCCTGTATTTTGATGAAAACTCACTGAAATCCACCTGTAACTTCAAGTATATGCATCTTTCTATGCTTTCAGGTTGAAACTTGACTGAAAACTCACTTTGAACAAAAGTTATGGCTGTTTTGTGTCGCAGGTCACAAATAGTGTTTTCTCAGCGAGAGAAGGCCAAAATGAACACTTCATGCAGAACTCCTGTATTTTGATGAAAACTCACTGAAATCCACCTGTATCTTCAAGTTTATGCAACTTTCTATGCTTTCAGGTTGAAACTTGACTGAAAACTCACTTTGAACAAAAGTTAGAGCATTTTTGTATCACAGGTCACAAATAGTGTTTTCTCAGCGAGAGAAGGCCAAAATGAACACTTCATGCAGAACTCCTGTATTTTGATGAAAACTCACTGAAATCAAGCTGTAACTTCAAGTTTATGCATCTTTCTATGCTTTCAGGTTGAAACTTGACTGAAAACTCACTTTGAACAAAAGTTATGGCTGTTTTGTGTCCCACGACACAAATAGCGTTTTCTCAGCGAGAGAAGTCCAAAATGAACACTTCATGCAGAACTCCTGTATTTTGATGAAAACTCACTGAAATCAAGCTGTAACTTCAAGTTTATGCATCTTTCTATGCTTTCAGGTTGAAACTTGACTGAAAACTCACTTTGAACAAAAGTTATGGCTGTTTTGTGTCCCACGTCACAAATAGCGTTTTCTCAGCGAGAGAAGGCCAAAATGAACACTTCATGCAGAACTCCTGTATTTTGATGAAAACTCACTGAAATCAAGCTGTAACTTCAAGTTTATGCATCTTTCTATGCTTTCAGTTTGAAACTTGACTGAAAACTCACTTTGAAGAAAAGTTAGAGCATTTTTGTATCACAGGTCACAAATAGTGTTTTCTCAGCGAGAGAAGGCCAAAATGAACACTTCATGCAGAACTCCTGTATTTTGATGAAAACTCACTGAAATCAAGCTGTAACTTCAAGTTTATGCATCTTTCTATGCTTTCAGGTTGAAACTTGACTGAAAACTCACTTTGAAGAAAAGTTAGAGCATTTTTGTATCACAGGTCACAAATAGTGTTTTCTCAGCGAGAGAAGGCCAAAATGAACACTTCATGCAGAACTCCTGTATTTTGATGAAAACTCACTGAAATCCACCTGTAACTTCAAGTTTATGCATCTTTCTATGCTTTCAGGTTGAAACTTGACTGAAAACTCACTTTGAACAAAAGTTATGGCTGTTTTGTGTCGCAGGTCACAAATAGTGTTTTCTCAGCGAGAGAAGGCCAAAATGAACACTTCATGCAGAACTCCTGTATTTTGATGAAAACTCACTGAAATCCACCTGTAACTTCAAGTTTATGCATCTTTCTATGCTTTCAGGTTGAAACTTGACTGAAAACTCACTTTGAAAAAAAGTTATGGCTGTTTTGTGTCCCACGTCACAAATAGCGTTTTCTCAGCGAGAGAAGGCCAAAATGAACACTTCATGCAGAACTCCTGTATTTTGATGAAAACTCACTGAAATCAAGCTGTAACTTCAAGTTTATGCATCTTTCTATGCTTTCAGGTTGAAACTTGACTGAAAACTCACTTTGAAGAAAAGTTAGAGCATTTTTGTATCACAGGTCACAAATAGTGTTTTCTCAGCGAGAGAAGGCCAAAATGAACACTTCATGCAGAACTCCTGTATTTTGATGAAAACTCACTGAAATCCACCTGTAACTTCAAGTTTATGCATCTTTCTATGCTTTCAGGTTGAAACTTGACTGAAAACTCACTTTGAACAAAAGTTATGGCTGTTTTGTGTCGCAGGTCACAAATAGTGTTTTCTCAGCGAGAGAAGGCCAAAATGAACACTTCATGCAGAACTCCTGTATTTTGATGAAAACTCACTGAAATCCACCTGTAACTTCAAGTTTATGCATCTTTCTATGCTTTCAGGTTGAAACTTGACTGAAAACTCACTTTGAAAAAAAGTTATGGCTGTTTTGTGTCCCACGTCACAAATAGCGTTTTCTCAGCGAGAGAAGGCCAAAATGAACACTTCATGCAGAACTCCTGTATTTTGATGAAAACTCACTGAAATCAAGCTGTAACTTCAAGTTTATGCATCTTTCTATGCTTTCAGGTTGAAACTTGACTGAAAACTCACTTTGAACAAAAGTTATGGCTGTTTTGTGTCCCACGTCACAGATAGCGTTTTCTCAGCGAGAGAAGGCCAAAATGAACACTTCATGCAGAACTCCTGTATTTTGATGAAAACTCACTGAAATCAAGCTGTAACTTCAAGTTTATGCATCTTTCTATGCTTTCAGGTTGAAACTTGACTGAAAACTCACTTTGAAGAAAAGTTAGAGCATTTTTGTATCACAGGTCACAAATAGCGTTTTCTCAGCGAGAGAAGGCCAAAATGAACACTTCATGCAGAACTCCTGTATTTTGATGAAAACTCACTGAAATCAAGCTGTAACTTCAAGTTTATGCATCTTTCTATGCTTTCAGGTTGAAACTTGACTGAAAACTCACTTTGAACAAAAGTTATGGCTGTTTTGTGTCGCAGGTCACAAATAGCGTTTTCTCAGCGAGAGAAGGCCAAAATGAACACTTCATGCAGAACTCCTGTATTTTGATGAAAACTCACTGAAATCAATCTGTAACTTCAAGTTTATGCATCTTTCTATGCTTTCAGGTTGAAACTTGACTGAAAACTCACTTTGAAGAAAAGTTAGAGCATTTTTGTATCACAGGTCACAAATAGTGTTTTCTCAGCGAGAGAAGGCCAAAATGAACACTTCATGCAGAACTCCTGTATTTTGATGAAAACTCACTGAAATCCACCTGTAACTTCAAGTTGATGCATCTTTCTATGCTTTCAGGTTGAAACTTGACTGAAAACTCACTTTGAAGAAAAGTTAGAGCATTTTTGTATCACAGGTCACAAATAGTGTTTTCTCAGCGAAAGAAGGCCAAAATGAACACTTCATGCAGAACTCCTGTATTTTGATGAAAACTCACTTAAATCAAGCTGTAACTTCAAGTTTATGCATCTTTCTATGCTTTCAGGTTGAAACTTGACTGAAAACTCACTTTGAACAAAAGTTATGGCTGTTTTGTGTCGCAGGTCACAAATAGTGTTTTCTCAGCGAGAGAAGGCCAAAATGAACACTTCATGCAGAACTCCTGTATTTTGATGAAAACTCACTGAAATCAAGCTGTAACTTCAAGTTTATTCATCTTTCTATGCTTTCAGGTTGAAACTTGACTGAAAACTCACTTTGAACAAAAGTTATGGCTGTTTTGTGTCCCACGTCACAAATAGCGTTTTCTCAGCGAGAGAAGGCCAAAATGAACACTTCATGCAGAACTCCTGTATTTTGATGAAAACTCACTGAAATCAAGCTGTAACTTCAAGTTTATGCATCTTTCTATGCTTTCAGGTTGAAACTTGACTGAAAACTCACTTTGAACAAAAGTTATGGCTTTTTTGTGTCCCACGTCACAGATAGCGTTTTCTCAGCGAGAGAAGGCCAAAATGAACACTTCATGCAGAACTCCTGTATTTTGATGAAAACTCAATGAAATCAAGCTGTAACTTCAAGTTTATGCATCTTTCTATGCTTTCAGGTTGAAACTTGACTGAAAACTCACTTTGAAGAAAAGTTAGAGCATTTTTGTATCACAGGTCACAAATAGTGTTTTCTCAGCGAGAGAAGGCCAAAATGAACACTTCATGCAGAACTCCTGTATTTTGATGAAAACTCACTGAAATCCACCTGTAACTTCAAGTTGATGCATCTTTCTATGCTTTCAGGTTGAAACTTGACTGAAAACTCACTTTGAAGAAAAGTTAGAGCATTTTTGTATCACAGGTCACAAATAGTGTTTTCTCAGCGAGAGAAGGCCAAAATGAACACTTCATGCAGAACTCCTGTATTTTGATGAAAACTCACTTAAATCAAGCTGTAACTTCAAGTTTATGCATCTTTCTATGCTTTCAGGTTGAAACTTGACTGAAAACTCACTTTGAACAAAAGTTATGGCTGTTTTGTGTCGCAGGTCACAAATAGTGTTTTCTCAGCGAGAGAAGGCCAAAATGAACACTTCATGCAGAACTCCTGTATTTTGATGAAAACTCACTGAAATCAAGCTGTAACTTCAAGTTTATTCATCTTTCTATGCTTTCAGGTTGAAACTTGACTGAAAACTCACTTTGAACAAAAGTTATGGCTGTTTTGTGTCCCACGTCACAAATAGCGTTTTCTCAGCGAGAGAAGGCCAAAATGAACACTTCATGCAGAACTCCTGTATTTTGATGAAAACTCACTGAAATCAAGCTGTAACTTCAAGTTTATGCATCTTTCTATGCTTTCAGGTTGAAACTTGACTGAAAACTCACTTTGAACAAAAGTTATGGCTGTTTTGTGTCGCAGGTCACAAATAGTGTTTTCTCAGCGAGTAAAGGCCAAAATGAACACTTCATGCAGAACTCCTGTATTTTGATGAAAACTCACTGAAATCAAGCTGTAACTTCAAGTTTATGCATCTTTCTATGCATTCAGGTTGAAACTTGACTGAAAACTCACTTTGAAGAAAAGTTAGAGCATTTTTGTATCACAGGTCACAAATAGCGTTTTCTCAGCGAGAGAAGGCCAAAATGAACACTTCATGCAGAACTCCTGTATTTTGATGAAAACTCACTGAAATCAAGCTGTAACTTCAAGTTTAAGCATCTTTCTATGCTTTCAGGTTGAAACTTGACTGAAAACTCACTTTGAAGAAAAGTTAGAGCATTTTTGTATCACAGGTCACAAATAGTGTTTTCTCAGCGAGAGAAGGCCAAAATGAACACTTCATGCAGAACTCCTGTATTTTGATGAAAACTCACTGAAATCAAGCTGTAACTTCAAGTTTATGCATCTTTCTATGCTTTCAGGTTGAAACTTGACTGAAAACTCACTTTGAAGAAAAGTTAGAGCATTTTTGTATCACAGGTCACAAATAGTGTTTTCTCAGCGAGAGAAGGCCAAAATGAACACTTCATGCAGAACTCCTGTATTTTGATGAAAACTCACTGAAATCAAGCTGTAACTTCAAGTTTATGCATCTTTCTATGCTTTCAGGTTGAAACTTGACTGAAAACTCACTTTGAAGAAAAGTTAGAGCATTTTTGTATCACAGGTCACAAATAGTGTTTTCTCAGCGAGAGAAGGCCAAAATGAACACTTCATGCAGAACTCCTGTATTTTGATGAAAACTCACTGAAATCCACCTGTAACTTCAAGTATATGCATCTTTCTATGCTTTCAGGTTGAAACTTGACTGAAAACTCACTTTGAACAAAAGTTATGGCTGTTTTGTGTCGCAGGTCACAAATAGTGTTTTCTCAGCGAGAGAAGGCCAAAATGAACACTTCATGCAGAACTCCTGTATTTTGATGAAAACTCACTGAAATCCACCTGTAACTTCAAGTTTATGCAACTTTCTATGCTTTCAGGTTGAAACTTGACTGAAAACTCACTTTGAACAAAAGTTAGAGCATTTTTGTATCACAGGTCACAAATAGTGTTTTCTCAGCGAGAGAAGGCCAAAATGAACACTTCATGCAGAACTCCTGTATTTTGATGAAAACTCACTGAAATCAAGCTGTAACTTCAAGTTTATGCATCTTTCTATGCTTTCAGGTTGAAACTTGACTGAAAACTCACTTTGAACAAAAGTTATGGCTGTTTTGTGTCCCACGACACAAATAGCGTTTTCTCAGCGAGAGAAGTCCAAAATGAACACTTCATGCAGAACTCCTGTATTTTGATGAAAACTCACTGAAATCAAGCTGTAACTTCAAGTTTATGCATCTTTCTATGCTTTCAGGTTGAAACTTGACTGAAAACTCACTTTGAACAAAAGTTATGGCTGTTTTGTGTCCCACGTCACAAATAGCGTTTTCTCAGCGAGAGAAGGCCAAAATGAACACTTCATGCAGAACTCCTGTATTTTGATGAAAACTCACTGAAATCAAGCTGTAACTTCAAGTTTATGCATCTTTCTATGCTTTCAGTTTGAAACTTGACTGAAAACTCACTTTGAAGAAAAGTTAGAGCATTTTTGTATCACAGGTCACAAATAGTGTTTTCTCAGCGAGAGAAGGCCAAAATGAACACTTCATGCAGAACTCCTGTATTTTGATGAAAACTCACTGAAATCAAGCTGTAACTTCAAGTTTATGCATCTTTCTATGCTTTCAGGTTGAAACTTGACTGAAAACTCACTTTGAAGAAAATTTAGAGCATTTTTGTATCACAGGTCACAAATAGTGTTTTCTCAGCGAGAGAAGGCCAAAATGAACACTTCATGCAGAACTCCTGTATTTTGATGAAAACTCACTGAAATCCACCTGTAACTTCAAGTATATGCATCTTTCTATGCTTTCAGGTTGAAACTTGACTGAAAACTCACTTTGAACAAAAGTTATGGCTGTTTTGTGTCGCAGGTCACAAATAGTGTTTTCTCAGCGAGAGAAGGCCAAAATGAACACTTCATGCAGAACTCCTGTATTTTGATGAAAACTCACTGAAATCCACCTGTAACTTCAAGTTTATGCAACTTTCTATGCTTTCAGGTTGAAACTTGACTGAAAACTCACTTTGAACAAAAGTTAGAGCATTTTTGTATCACAGGTCACAAATAGTGTTTTCTCAGCGAGAGAAGGCCAAAATGAACACTTCATGCAGAACTCCTGTATTTTGATGAAAACTCACTGAAATCAAGCTGTAACTTCAAGTTTATGCATCTTTCTATGCTTTCAGGTTGAAACTTGACTGAAAACTCACTTTGAACAAAAGTTATGGCTGTTTTGTGTCCCACGACACAAATAGCGTTTTCTCAGCGAGAGAAGTCCAAAATGAACACTTCATGCAGAACTCCTGTATTTTGATGAAAACTCACTGAAATCAAGCTGTAACTTCAAGTTTATGCATCTTTCTATGCTTTCAGGTTGAAACTTGACTGAAAACTCACTTTGAACAAAAGTTATGGCTGTTTTGTGTCCCACGTCACAAATAGCGTTTTCTCAGCGAGAGAAGGCCAAAATGAACACTTCATGCAGAACTCCTGTATTTTGATGAAAACTCACTGAAATCAAGCTGTAACTTCAAGTTTATGCATCTTTCTATGCTTTCAGTTTGAAACTTGACTGAAAACTCACTTTGAAGAAAAGTTAGAGCATTTTTGTATCACAGGTCACAAATAGTGTTTTCTCAGCGAGAGAAGGCCAAAATGAACACTTCATGCAGAACTCCTGTATTTTGATGAAAACTCACTGAAATCAAGCTGTAACTTCAAGTTTATGCATCTTTCTATGCTTTCAGGTTGAAACTTGACTGAAAACTCACTTTGAACAAAAGTTAGAGCATTTTTGTATCACAGGTCACAAATAGTGTTTTCTCAGCGAGAGAAGGCCAAAATGAACACTTCATGCAGAACTCCTGTATTTTGATGAAAACTCACTGAAATCCACCTGTAACTTCAAGTTTATGCATCTTTCTATGCTTTCAGGTTGAAACTTGACTGAAAACTCACTTTGAACAAAAGTTATGGCTGTTTTGTGTCGCAGGTCACAAATAGTGTTTTCTCAGCGAGAGAAGGCCAAAATGAACACTTCATGCAGAACTCCTGTATTTTGATGAAAACTCACTGAAATCCACCTGTAACTTCAAGTTTATGCATCTTTCTATGCTTTCAGGTTGAAACTTGACTGAAAACTCACTTTGAAAAAAAGTTATGGCTGTTTTGTGTCCCACGTCACAAATAGCGTTTTCTCAGCGAGAGAAGGCCAAAATGAACACTTCATGCAGAACTCCTGTATTTTGATGAAAACTCACTGAAATCAAGCTGTAACTTCAAGTTTATGCATCTTTCTATGCTTTCAGGTTGAAACTTGACTGAAAACTCACTTTGAACAAAAGTTATGGCTGTTTTGTGTCCCACGTCACAGATAGCGTTTTCTCAGCGAGAGAAGGCCAAAATGAACACTTCATGCAGAACTCCTGTATTTTGATGAAAACTCACTGAAATCAAGCTGTAACTTCAAGTTTATGCATCTTTCTATGCTTTCAGGTTGAAACTTGACTGAAAACTCACTTTGAAGAAAAGTTAGAGCATTTTTGTATCACAGGTCACAAATAGCGTTTTCTCAGCGAGAGAAGGCCAAAATGAACACTTCATGCAGAACTCCTGTATTTTGATGAAAACTCACTGAAATCAAGCTGTAACTTCAAGTTTATGCATCTTTCTATGCTTTCAGGTTGAAACTTGACTGAAAACTCACTTTGAAGAAAAGTTAGAGCATTTTTGTATCACAGGTCACAAATAGTGTTTTCTCAGCGAGAGAAGGCCAAAATGAACACTTCATGCAGAACTCCTGTATTTTGATGAAAACTCACTGAAATCAATCTGTAACTTCAAGTTTATGCATCTTTCTATGCTTTCAGGTTGAAACTTGACTGAAAACTCACTTTGAAGAAAAGTTAGAGCATTTTTGTATCACAGGTCACAAATAGTGTTTTCTCAGCGAGAGAAGGCCAAAATGAACACTTCATGCAGAACTCCTGTATTTTGATGAAAACTCACTGAAATCCACCTGTAACTTCAAGTTGATGCATCTTTCTATGCTTTCAGGTTGAAACTTGACTGAAAACTCACTTTGAAGAAAAGTTAGAGCATTTTTGTATCACAGGTCACAAATAGTGTTTTCTCAGCGAGAGAAGGCCAAAATGAACACTTCATGCAGAACTCCTGTATTTTGATGAAAACTCACTTAAATCAAGCTGTAACTTCAAGTTTATGCATCTTTCTATGCTTTCAGGTTGAAACTTGACTGAAAACTCACTTTGAACAAAAGTTATGGCTGTTTTGTGTCGCAGGTCACAAATAGTGTTTTCTCAGCGAGAGAAGGCCAAAATGAACACTTCATGCAGAACTCCTGTATTTTGATGAAAACTCACTGAAATCAAGCTGTAACTTCAAGTTTATTCATCTTTCTATGCTTTCAGGTTGAAACTTGACTGAAAACTCACTTTGAACAAAAGTTATGGCTGTTTTGTGTCCCACGTCACAAATAGCGTTTTCTCAGCGAGAGAAGGCCAAAATGAACACTTCATGCAGAACTCCTGTATTTTGATGAAAACTCACTGAAATCAAGCTGTAACTTCAAGTTTATGCATCTTTCTATGCTTTCAGGTTGAAACTTGACTGAAAACTCACTTTGAAGAAAAGTTATGGCTGTTTTGTGTCCCACGTCACAGATAGCGTTTTCTCAGCGAGAGAAGGCCAAAATGAACACTTCATGCAGAACTCCTGTATTTTGATGAAAACTCACTGAAATCAAGCTGTAACTTCAAGTTTATGCATCTTTCTATGCTTTCAGGTTGAAACTTGACTGAAAACTCACTTTGAAGAAAAGTTAGAGCATTTTTGTATCACAGGTCACAAATAGTGTTTTCTCAGCGAGAGAAGGCCAAAATGAACACTTCATGCAGAACTCCTGTATTTTGATGAAAACTCACTGAAATCCACCTGTAACTTCAAGTTGATGCATCTTTCTATGCTTTCAGGTTGAAACTTGACTGAAAACTCACTTTGAAGAAAAGTTAGAGCATTTTTGTATCACAGGTCACAAATAGTGTTTTCTCAGCGAGAGAAGGCCAAAATGAACACTTCATGCAGAACTCCTGTATTTTGATGAAAACTCACTTAAATCAAGCTGTAACTTCAAGTTTATGCATCTTTCTATGCTTTCAGGTTGAAACTTGACTGAAAACTCACTTTGAACAAAAGTTATGGCTGTTTTGTGTCGCAGGTCACAAATAGTGTTTTCTCAGCGAGAGAAGGCCAAAATGAACACTTCATGCAGAACTCCTGTATTTTGATGAAAACTCACTGAAATCAAGCTGTAACTTCAAGTTTATTCATCTTTCTATGCTTTCAGGTTGAAACTTGACTGAAAACTCACTTTGAACAAAAGTTATGGCTGTTTTGTGTCCCACGTCACAAATAGCGTTTTCTCAGCGAGAGAAGGCCAAAATGAACACTTCATGCAGAACTCCTGTATTTTGATGAAAACTCACTGAAATCAAGCTGTAACTTCAAGTTTATGCATCTTTCTATGCTTTCAGGTTGAAACTTGACTGAAAACTCACTTTGAACAAAAGTTATGGCTGTTTTGTGTCGCAGGTCACAAATAGTGTTTTCTCAGCGAGTAAAGGCCAAAATGAACACTTCATGCAGAACTCCTGTATTTTGATGAAAACTCACTGAAATCAAGCTGTAACTTCAAGTTTATGCATCTTTCTATGCATTCAGGTTGAAACTTGACTGAAAACTCACTTTGAAGAAAAGTTAGAGCATTTTTGTATCACAGGTCACAAATAGCGTTTTCTCAGCGAGAGAAGGCCAAAATGAACACTTCATGCAGAACTCCTGTATTTTGATGAAAACTCACTGAAATCAAGCTGTAACTTCAAGTTTAAGCATCTTTCTATGCTTTCAGGTTGAAACTTGACTGAAAACTCACTTTGAAGAAAAGTTAGAGCATTTCTGTATCACAGGTCACAAATAGTGTTTTCTCAGCGAGAGAAGGCCAAAATGAACACTTCATGCAGAACTCCTGTATTTTGATGAAAACTCACTGAAATCAAGCTGTAACTTCAAGTTTATGCATCTTTCTATGCTTTCAGGTTGAAACTTGACTGAAAACTCACTTTGAAGAAAAGTTAGAGCATTTTTGTATCACAGGTCACAAATAGTGTTTTCTCAGCGAGAGAAGGCCAAAATGAACACTTCATGCAGAACTCCTGTATTTTGATGAAAACTCACTGAAATCCACCTGTAACTTCAAGTTTATGCATCTTTCTATGCTTTCAGGTTGAAACTTGACTGAAAACTCACTTTTAACAAAAGTTATGGCTGTTTTGTGTCGCAGGTCACAAATAGTGTTTTCTCAGCGAGAGAAGGCCAAAATGAACACTTCATGCAGAACTCCTGTATTTTGATGAAAACTCATTGAAATCCAACTGTAACTTCAAGTTTATGCATCTTTCTATGCTTTCAGGTTGAAACTTGACTGAAAACTCACTTTGAAGAAAAGTTAGAGCATTTTTGTATCACAGGTCACAAATAGTGTTTTCTCAGCGAGAGAAGGCCAAAATGAACACTTCATGCAGAACTCCTGTATTTTGATGAAAACTCACTGAAATCAAGCTGTAACTTCAAGTTTATGCATCTTTCTATGCTTTCAGGTGGAAACTTGACTGAAAACTCACTTTGAACAAAAGTTATGGCTGTTTTGTGTCCCACGTCACAAATAGCGTTTTCTCAGCGAGAGAAGGCCAAAATGAACACTTCATGCAGAACTCCTGTATTTTGATGAAAACTCACTGAAATCAAGCTGTAACTTCAAGTTTATGCATCTTTCTATGCTTTCAGGTTGAAACTTGACTGAAAACTCACTTTGAACAAAAGTTATGGCTGTTTTGTGTCGCAGGTCACAAATAGTGTTTTCTCAGCGAGAGAAGGCCAAAATGAACACTTCATGCAGAACTCCTGTATTTTGATGAAAACTCACTGAAATCAAGCTGTAACTTCAAGTTTATGCATCTTTCTATGCTTTCAGGTTGAAACTTGACTGAAAACTCACTTTGAACAAAAGTTATGGCTGTTTTGTGTCCCATGTCACAAATAGCGTTTTCTCAGCGAGAGAAGGCCAAAATGAACACTTCATGCAGAACTCCTGTATTTTGATGAAAACTCACTGAAATCAAGCTGTAACTTCAAGTTTATGCATCTTTCTATGCTTTCAGGTTGAAACTTGACTGAAAACTCACTTTGAACAAAAGTTATGGCTGTTTTGTGTCCCACGTCACAAATAGCGTTTTCTCAGCGAGAGAAGGCCAAAATGAACACTTCATGCAGAACTCCTGTATTTTGATGAAAACTCACTGAAATCAAGCTGTAACTTCAAGTTTATGCATCTTTCTATGCTTTCAGGTTGAAACTTGACTGAAAACTCACTTTGAACAAAAGTTATGGCTGTTTTGTGTCCCACGTCACAAAAAGCGTTTTCTCAGCGAGAGAAGGCCAAAATGAACACTTCATGCAGAACTCCTGTATTTTGATGAAAACTCACTGAAATCAAGCTGTAACTTCAAGTTTATGCATCTTTCTATGCTTTCAGGTTGAAACTTGACTGAAAACTCACTTTGAAGAAAAGTTAGAGCATTTTTGTATCACAGGTCACAAATAGTGTTTTCTCAGCGAGAGAAGGCCAAAATGAACACTTCATGCAGAACTCCTGTATTTTGATGAAAACTCACTGAAATCAAGCTGTAACTTCAAGTTTATGCATCTTTCTATGCTTTCAGGTTGAAACTTGACTGAAAACTCACTTTGAAGAAAAGTTAGAGCATTTTTGTATCACAGGTCACAAATAGTGTTTTCTCAGCGAGAGAAGGCCAAAATGAACACTTCATGCAGAACTCCTGTATTTTGATGAAAACTCACTGAAATCCACCTGTAACTTCAAGTTTATGCATCTTTCTATGCTTTCAGGTTGAAACTTGACTGAAAACTCACTTTGAACAAAAGTTATGGCTGTTTTGTGTCGCAGGTCACAAATAGTGTTTTCTCAGCGAGAGAAGGCCAAAATGAACACTTCATGCAGAACTCCTGTATTTTGATGAAAACTCACTGAAATCCACCTGTAACTTCAAGTTTATGCATCTTTCTATGCTTTCAGGTTGAAACTTGACTGAAAACTCACTTTGAAGAAAAGTTAGAGCATTTTTGTATCACAGGTCACAAATAGTGTTTTCTCAGCGAGAGAAGGCCAAAATGAACACTTCATGCAGAACTCCTGTATTTTGATGAAAACTCACTGAAATCAAGCTGTAACTTCAAGTTTATGCATCTTTCTATGCTTTCAGGTTGAAACTTGACTGAAAACTCACTTTGAACAAAAGTTATGGCTGTTTTGTGTCCCACGTCACAAATAGCGTTTTCTCAGCGAGAGAAGGCCAAAATGAACACTTCATGCAGAACTCCTGTATTTTGATGAAAACTCACTGAAATCAAGCTGTAACTTCAAGTTTATGCATCTTTCTATGCTTTCAGGTTGAAACTTGACTGAAAACTCACTTTGAAGAAAAGTTAGAGCATTTTTGTATCACAGGTCACAAATAGTGTTTTCTCAGCGAGAGAAGGCAAAAATGAACACTTCATGCAGAACTCCTGTATTTTGATGAAAACTCACTGAAATCAAGCTGTAACTTCAAGTTTATGCATCTTTCTATGCTTTCAGGTTGAAACTTGACTGAAAACTCACTTTGAACAAAAGTTATGGCTGTTTTGTGTCCCACGTCACAAATAGCGTTTTCTCAGCGAGAGAAGGCCAAAATGAACACTTCATGCAGAACTCCTGTATTTTGATGAAAACTCACTGAAATCAAGCTGTAACTTCAAGTTTATGCATCTTTCTATGCTTTCAGGTTGAAACTTGATTAAAAACTCACTTTGAAGAAAAGTTAGAGCATTTTTGTGTCCCACGTCACAAATAGCGTTTTCTCAGCGAGAGAAGGCCAAAATGAACACTTCATGCAGAACTCCTGTATTTTGATGAAAACTCACTGAAATCAAGCTGTAACTTCAAGTTTATGCATCTTTCTATGCTTTCAGGTTGAAACTTGACTGAAAACTCACTTTGAAGAAAAGTTAGAGCATTTTTGTATCACAGGTCACAAATAGTGTTTTCTCAGCGAGAGAAGGCCAAAATGAACACTTCATGCAGAACTCCTGTATTTTGATGAAAACTCACTGAAATCAAGCTGTAACTTCAAGTTTATGCATCTTTCTATGCTTTCTGGTTGAAACTTGACTGAAAACTCACTTTGAAGAAAAGTTAGAGCATTTTTGTATCACAGGTCACAAATAGTGTTTTCTCAGCGAGAGAAGGCCAAAATGAACACTTCATGCAGAACTCCTGTATTTTGATGAAAACTCACTGAAATCCACCTGTAACTTCAAGTTTATGCATCTTTCTATGCTTTCAGGTTGAAACTTGACTGAAAACTCACTTTGAACAAAAGTTATGGCTGTTTTGTGTCGCAGGTCACAAATAGTGTTTTCTCAGCGAGAGAAGGCAAAATGAACACTTCATGCAGAACTCCTGTATTTTGATGAAAACTCACTGAAATCCACCTGTAACTTCAAGTTTATGCATCTTTCTATGCTTTCAGGTTGAAACTTGACTGAAAACTCACTTTGAAGAAAAGTTAGAGCATTTTTTTATCACAGGTCACAAATAGTGTTTTCTCAGCGAGAGAAGGCCAAAATGAACACTTCATGCAGAACTCCTGTATTTTGATGAAAACTCACTGAAATCAAGCTGTAACTTCAAGTTTATGCATCTTTCTATGCTTTCAGGTTGAAACTTGACTGAAAACTCACTTTGAACAAAAGTTATGGCTGTTTTGTGTCCCACGTCACAAAAAGCGTTTTCTCAGCGAGAGAAGGCCAAAATGAACACTTCATGCAGAACTCCTGTATTTTGATGAAAACTCACTGAAATCAAGCTGTAACTTCAAGTTTATGCATCTTTCTATGCTTTCAGGTTGAAACTTGACTGAAAACTCACTTTGAAGAAAAGTTAGAGCATTTTTGTATCACAGGTCACAAATAGTGTTTTCTCAGCGAGAGAAGGCCAAAATGAACACTTCATGCAGAACTCCTGTATTTTGATGAAAACTCACTGAAATCCACCTGTAACTTCAAGTTTACGCATCTTTCTATGCTTTCAGGTTGAAACTTGACTGAAAACTCACTTTGAACAAAAGTTATGGCTGTTTTGTGTCGCAGGTCACAAATAGTGTTTTCTCAGCGAGAGAAGGCCAAAATGAACACTTCATGCAGAACTCCTGTATTTTGATGAAAACTCACTGAAATCAAGCTGTAACTTCAAGTTTATGCATCTTTCTATGCTTTCAGGTTGAAACTTGACTGAAAACTCACTTTGAAGAAAAGTTAGAGCATTTTTGTATCACAGGTCACAAATAGTGTTTCTCAGCGAGAGAAGGCCAAAATGAACACTTCATGCAGAACTCCTGTATTTTGATGAAAACTCACTGAAATCAAGCTGTAACTTCAAGTTTATGCATCTTTCTATGCTTTCAGGTTGAAACTTGACTGAAAACTCACTTTGAACAAAAGTTATGGCTGTTTTGTGTCGCAGGTCACAAATAGTGTTTTCTCAGCGAGAGAAGGCCAAAATGAACACTTCATGCAGAAATCCTGTATTTTGATGAAAACTCTCTGAAATCAAGCTGTAACTTCAAGTTTATGCATCTTTCTATGCTTTCAGGTTGAAACTTGACTGAAAACTCACTTTGAAGAAAAGTTAGAGCATTTTTGTATCACAGGTCACAAATAGTGTTTTCTCAGCGAGAGAAGGCCAAAATGAACACTTCATGCAGAACTCCTGTATTTTGATGAAAACTCACTGAAATCCACCTGTAACTTCAAGTTTATGCATCTTTCTATGCTTTCAGGTTGAAACTTGACTGAAAACTCACTTTGAAGAAAAGTTAGAGCATTTTTGTATCACAGGTCACAATAGTGTTTTCTCAGCGAGAGAAGGCCAAAATGAACACTTCATGCAGAACTCCTGTATTTTGATGAAAACTCACTGAAATCAAGCTGTAACTTCAAGTTTATGCATCTTTCTATGCTTTCAGGTTGAAACTTGACTGAAAACTCACTTTGAACAAAAGTTATGGCTGTTTTGTGTCCCACTTCACAAATAGCGTTTTCTCAGCGAGAGAAGGCCAAAATGAACACTTCATGCAGAACTCCTGTATTTTGATGAAAACTCACTGAAATCAAGCTGTAACTTCAAGTTTATGCATCTTTCTATGCTTTCAGGTTGAAACTTGACTGAAAACTCACTTTGAAGAAAAGTTAGAGCATTTTTGTATCACAGGTCACAAATAGTGTTTTCTCAGCGAGAGAAGGCCAAAATGAACACTTCATGCAGAACTCCTGTATTTTGATGAAAACTCACTGAAATCAAGCTGTAACTTCAAGTTTATGCATCTTTCTATGCTTTCAGGTTGAAACTTGACTGAAAACTCACTTTGAACAAAAAGTTATGGCTGTTTTGTGTCCCACGTCACAAATAGCGTTTTCTCAGCGAGAGAAGGCCAAAATGAACACTTCATGCAGAACTCCTGTATTTTGATGAAAACTCACTGAAATCAAGCTGTAACTTCAAGTTTATGCATCTTTCTATGCTTTCAGGTTGAAACTTGACTGAAAACTCACTTTGAAGAAAAGTTAGAGCATTTTTGTATCACAGGTCACAAATAGTGTTTTCTCAGCGAGAGAAGGCCAAAATGAACACTTCATGCAGAACTCCTGTATTTTGATGAAAACTCACTGAAATCCACCTGTAATTTCAAGTTTATGCATCTTTCTATGCTTTCAGGTTGAAACTTGACTGAAACTCACTTTGAACAAAAGTTATGGCTGTTTTGTGTCGCAGGTCACAAATAGTGTTTTCTCAGCGAGAGAAGGCCAAAATGAACACTTCATGCAGACTCCTGTATTTTGATGAAAACTCACTGAAATCCACCTGTAACTTCAAGTTTATGCATCTTTCTATGCTTTCAGGTTGAAACTTGACTGAAAACTCACTTTGAAGAAAAGTTAGAGCATTTTTGTATCACAGGTCACAAATAGCGTTTTCTCAGCGAGGAGAAGGCCAAAATGAACACTTCATGCAGAACTCCTGTATTTTGATGAAAACTCACTGAAATCAAGCTGTAACTTCAAGTTTATGCATCTTTCTATGCTTTCAGGTTGAAACTTGACTGAAAAACTCACTTTGAAGAAAAGTTAGAGCATTTTTGTATCACAGGTCACAAATAGTGTTTTCTCAGCGAGAGAAGGCCAAAATGAACACTTCATGCAGAACTCCTGTATTTTGATGAAAACTCACTGAAATCAAGCTGTAACTTCAAGTTTATGCATCTTTCTATGCTTTCAGGTTGAAACTTGACTGAAAACTCACTTTGAAGAAAAGTTAGAGCATTTTTGTATCACAGGTCACAAATAGTGTTTTCTCAGCGAGAGAAGGCCAAAATGAACACTTCATGCAGAACTCCTGTATTTTGATGAAAACTCACTGAAATCCACCTGTAACTTCAAGTTTATGCATCTTTCTATTCTTTCAGGTTGAAACTTGACTGAAAACTCACTTTGAACAAAAGTTATGGCTGTTTTGTGTCGCAGGTCACAAATAGTGTTTTCTCAGCGAGAGAAGGCCAAAATGAACACTTCATGCAGAACTCCTGTATTTTGATGAAAACTCACTGAAATCCACCTGTAACTTCAAGTTTATGCATCTTTCTATGCTTTCAGGTTGAAACTTGACTGAAAACTCACTTTGAAGAAAAGTTAGAGCATTTTTGTATCACAGGTCACAAATAGTGTTTTCTCAGCGAGAGAAGGCCAAAATGAACACTTCATGCAGAACTCCTGTATTTTGATGAAAACTCACTGAAATCAAGCTGTAACTTCAAGTTTATGCATCTTTCTATGCTTTCAGGTTGAAACTTGACTGAAAACTCACTTTGAACAAAAGTTATGGCTGTTTTGTGTCCCACTTCACAAATAGCGTTTTCTCAGCGAGAGAAGGCCAAAATGAACAACTTCATGCAGAACTCCTGTATTTTGATGGAAAACTCACTGAAATCAAGCTGTAACTTCAAGTTTATGCATCTTTCTATGCTTTCAGGTTGAAACTTGACTGAAAACTCACTTTGAAGAAAAGTTAGAGCATTTTTGTATCACAGGTCACAAATAGTGTTTTCTCAGCGAGAGAAGGCCAAAATGAACACTTCATGCAGAACTCCTGTATTTTGATGAAAACTCACTGAAATCCACCTGTAACTTCAAGTTTATGCATCTTTCTATGCTTTCAGGTTGAAACTTGACTGAAAACTCACTTTGAACAAAAGTTATGGCTGTTTTGTGTCGCAGGTCACAAATAGTGTTTTCTCAGCGAGAGAAGGCCAAAATGAACACTTCATGCAGAACTCCTGTATTTTGATGAAAACTCACTGAAATCAAGCTGTAACTTCAAGTTTATGCATCTTTCTATGCTTTCAGGTTGAAACTTGACTGAAAACTCACTTTGAAGAAAAGTTAGAGCATTTTTGTATCACAGGTCACAAATAGTGTTTTCTCAGCGAGAGAAGGCCAAAATGAACACTTCATGCAGAACTCCTGTATTTTGATGAAAACTCACTGAAATCAAGCTGTAACTTCAAGTTTATGCATCTTTCTATGCTTTCAGGTTGAAACTTGACTGAAAAACTCACTTTGAAGAAAAGTTAGAGCATTTTTGTATCACAGGTCACAAATAGTGTTTTCTCAGCGAGAGAAGGCCAAAATGAACACTTCATGCAGAACTCCTCTATTTTGATGAAAACTCACTGAAATCCACCTGTAACTTCAAGTTTATGCATCTTTCTATGCTTTCAGGTTGAAACTTGACTGAAAACTCACTTTGAACAAAAGTTATGGCTGTTTTGTGTCCCACGTCACAAATAGCGTTTTCTCAGCGAGAGAAGGCCAAAATGAACACTTCATGCAGAACTCCTGTATTTTGATGAAAACTCACTGAAATCAAGCTGTCACTTCAAGTTTATGCATCTTTCTATGCTTTCAGGTTGAAACTTGACTGAAAACTCACTTTGAAGAAAAGTTAGAGCATTTTTGTATCACAGTCACAAATAGTGTTTTTCTCAGCGAGAGAAGGCCAAAATGAACACTTCATGCAGAACTCCTGTATTTTGATGAAAACTCACTGAAATCCACCTGTAACTTCAAGTTTATGTATCTTTCTATGCTTTCAGGTTGAAACTTGACTGAAAACTCACTTTGAACAAAAGTTATGGCTGTTTTGTGTCGCAGGTCACAAATAGTGTTTCTCAGCGAGAGAAGGCCAAAATGAACACTTCATGCAGAACTCCTGTATTTTGATGAAAACTCACTGAAATCCACCTGTAACTTCAAGTTTATGCATCTTTCTATGCTTTCATGTTGAAACTTGACTGAAAACTCACTTTGAAGAAAAGTTAGAGCATTTTTGTATCACAGGTCACAAATAGTGTTTTCTCAGCGAGAGAAGGCCAAAATGAACACTTCATGCAGAACTCCTGTATTTTGATGAAAACTCACTGAAATCAAGCTGTAACTTCAAGTTTATGCATCTTTCTATGCTTTCAGGTTGAAACTTGACTGAAAACTCACTTTGAACAAAAGTTATGGCTGTTTTGTGTCGCAGGTCACAAATAGTGTTTTCTCAGCGAGAGAAGGCCAAAATGAACACTTCATGCAGAACTCCTGTATTTTGATGAAAACTCACTGAAATCAAGCTGTAACTTCAAGTTTATGCATCTTTCTATGCTTTCAGGTTGAAACTTGACTGAAAACTCACTTTGAACAAAAGTTATGGCTGTTTTGTGTCGCAGGTCACAAATAGTGTTTTCTCAGCGAGAGAAGGCCAAAATGAACACTTCATGCAAAACTCCTGTATTTTGATGAAAACTCACTGAAATCCACCTGTAACTTCAAGTTTATGCATCTTTCTATGCTTTCAGGTTGAAACTTGACTGAAAACTCACTTTGAACAAAAGTTATGGCTGTTTTGTGTCGCAGGTCACAAATACCGTTTCTCAGCGAGAGAAGGCCAAAATGAACACTTCATGCAGAACTCCTGTATTTTGATGAAAACTCACTGAAATCAAGCTGTAACTTCAAGTTTATGCATCTTTCTATGCTTTCAGGTTGAAACTTGACTGAAAACTCACTTTGAAGAAAAGTTAGAGCATTTTTGTATCACAGGTCACAAATAGTGTTTTCTCAGCGAGAGAAGGCCAAAATGAACACTTCATGCAGAACTCCTGTATTTTGATGAAAACTCACTGAAATCAAGCTGTAACTTCAAGTTTATGCATTTTTCTATGCTTTCAGGTTGAAACTTGACTGAAAACTCACTTTGAAGAAAAGTTAGAGCATTTTTTGTATCACAGGTCACAAATAGTTTTTTTCTCAGCGAGAGAAGGCCAAAATGAACACTTCATGCAGAACTCCTGTATTTTGATGAAAACTCACTGAAATCCACCTGTAACTTCAAGTTTATGCATGTTTCTATGCTTTCAGGTTGAAACTTGACTGAAAACTCACTTTGAAGAAAAGTTAGAGCATTTTTGTATCAAAGGTCACAAATAGCGTTTTCTCAGCGAGAGAAGGCCAAAATGAACACTTCATGCAGAACTCCTGTATTTTGATGAAAACTCACTGAAATCAAGCTTTAACTTCAAGTTTATGCATCTTTCTATGCTTTCAGGTTGAAACTTGACTGAAAACTCACTTTGAAGAAAAGTTAGAGCATTTTTGTATCACAGGTCACAAATAGTGTTTTCTCAGCGAGAGAAGGCCAAAATGAACACTTCATGCAGAACTCCTGTATTTTGATGAAAACTCACTGAAATCCACCTGTAACTTCAAGTTTATGTATCTTTCTATGCTTTCAGGTTGAAACTTGACTGAAAACTCACTTTGAACAAAAGTTATGGCTGTTTTGTGTCGCAGGTCACAAATAGTGTTTTCTCAGCGAGAGAAGGCCAAAATGAACACTTCATGCAGAACTCCTGTATTTTGATGAAAACTCACTGAAATCCACCTGTAACTTCAAGTTTATGCATCTTTCTATGCTTTCAGGTTGAAACTTGACTGAAAACTCACTTTGAAGAAAAGTTAGAGCATTTTTGTATCACAGGTCACAAATAGTGTTTTCTCAGCGAGAGAAGGCCAAAATGAACACTTCATGCAGAACTCCTGTATTTTGATGAAAACTCACTGAAATCAAGCTGTAACTTCAAGTTTATGCATCTTTCTATGCTTTCAGGTTGAAACTTGACTGAAAACTCACTTTGAACAAAAGTTATGGCTGTTTTGTGTCCCACGTCACAAATAGCGTTTTCTCAGCGAGAGAAGGCCAAAATGAACACTTCATGCAGAACTCCTGTATTTTGATGAAAACTTACTTAAATCAAGCTGTAACTTCAAGTTTATGCATCTTTCTATGCTTTCAGGTTGAAACTTGACTGAAAACTCACTTTGAACAAAAGTTATGGCTGTTTTGTGTCCCACGTCACAAATAGTGTTTTCTCAGCGAGAGAAGGCCAAAATGAACACTTCATGCAAAACTCCTGTATTTTGATGAAAACTCACTGAAATCAAGCTGTAACTTCAAGTTTATGCATCTTTCTATGCTTTCAGGTTGAAACTTGACTGAAAACTCACTTTGAACAAAAGTTATGGCTGTTTTGTGTCCCACGTCACAAATAGCGTTTTCTCAGCGAGAGAAGGCCAAAATGAACACTTCATGCAGAACTCCTGTATTTTGATGAAAACTCACTGAAATCAAGCTGTAACTTCAAGTTTATGCATCTTTCTATGCTTTCAGGTTGAAACTTAACTAAAAACTCACTTTGAACAAAAGTTATGGCTGTTTTGTGTCGCAGGTCACATATAGTGTTTTCTCAGCGAGAGAAGGCCAAAATGAACACTTCATGCAGAACTCCTGTATTTTGATGAAAACTCACTGAAATCCACCTGTAACTTCAAGTTTATGCAACTTTCTATGCTTTCAGGTTGAAACTTGACTGAAAACTCACTTTGAAGAAAAGTTAGAGCATTTTTGTATCACAGGTCGCAAATAGCGTTTTCTCAGCGAGAGAAGGCCAAAATGAACACTTCATGCAGAACTCCTGTATTTTGATGAAAACTCACTGAAATCAAGCTGTAACTTCAAGTTTATGCATCTTTCTATGCTTTCAGGTTGAAACTTGACTGAAAACTCACTTTGAACAAAAGTTATGGCTGTTTTGTGTCCCACGTCACAAATAGCGTTTTCTCAGCGAGAGAAGGCCAAAATGAACACTTCATGCAGAACTCCTGTATTTTGATGAAAACTCACTGAAATCAAGCTGTAACTTCAAGTTTATGCATCTTTCTATGCTTTCAGGTTGAAACTTGACTGAAAACTCACTTTGAAGAAAAGTTAGAGCATTTTTGTATCACAGGTCACAAATAGTGTTTTCTCAGCGAGAGAAGGCCAAAATGAACACTTCATGCAGAACTCCTGTATTTTGATGAAAACTCACTGAAATCCACCTGTAACTTCAAGTTTATGCATCTTTCTATGCTTTCAGGTTGAAACTTGACTGAAAACTCACTTTGAACAAAAGTTATGGCTGTTTTGTGTCGCAGGTCACAAATAGTGTTTTCTCAGCGAGAGAAGGCCAAAATGAACACTTCATGCAGAACTCCTGTATTTTGATGAAAACTCACTGAAATCCACCTGTAACTTCAAGTTTATGCATCTTTCTATGCTTTCAGGTTGAAACTTGACTGAAAACTCACTTTGAAGAAAAGTTAGAGCATTTTTGTATCACAGGTCACAAATAGTGTTTTCTCAGCGAGAGAAGGCCAAAATGAACACTTCATGCAGAACTCCTGTATTTTGATGAAAACTCAATGAAATCAAGCTGTAACTTCAAGTTTATGCATCTTTCTATGCTTTCAGGTTGAAACTTGACTGAAAACTCACTTTGAACAAAAGTTAGAGCATTTTTGTATCACAGGTCACAAATAGTGTTTTCTCAGCGAGAGAAGGCCAAAATGAACACTTCATGCAGAACTCCTGTATTTTGATGAAAACTCACTGAAATCCACCTGTAACTTCAAGTTTATGCATCTTTCTATGCTTTCAGGTTGAAACTTGACTGAAAACTCACTTTGAACAAAAGTTATGGCTGTTTTGTGTCGCAGGTCACAAATACCGTTTTCTCAGCGAGAGAAGGCCAAAATGAACACTTCATGCAGAACTCCTGTATTTTGATGAAAACTCACTGAAATCAAGCTGTAACTTCAAGTTTATGCATCTTTCTATGCTTTCAGGTTGAAACTTGACTGAAAACTCACTTTGAAGAAAAGTTAGAGCATTTTTGTATCACAGGTCACAAATAGTGTTTTCTCAGCGAGAGAAGGCCAAAATGAACACTTCATGCAGAACTCCTGTATTTTGATGAAAACTCACTGAAATCAAGCTGTAACTTCAAGTTTATGCATTTTTCTATGCTTTCAGGTTGAAACTTGACTGAAAACTCACTTTGAAGAAAAGTTAGAGCATTTTTGTATCACAGGTCACAAATAGTTTTTTCTCAGCGAGAGAAGGCCAAAATGAACACTTCATGCAGAACTCCTGTATTTTGATGAAAACTCACTGAAATCCACCTGTAACTTCAAGTTTATGCATGTTTCTATGCTTTCAGGTTGAAACTTGACTGAAAACTCACTTTGAAGAAAAGTTAGAGCATTTTTGTATCAAAGGTCACAAATAGCGTTTTCTCAGCGAGAGAAGGCCAAAATGAACACTTCATGCAGAACTCCTGTATTTTGATGAAAACTCACTGAAATCAAGCTTTAACTTCAAGTTTATGCATCTTTCTATGCTTTCAGGTTGAAACTTGACTGAAAACTCACTTTGAAGAAAAGTTAGAGCATTTTTGTATCACAGGTCACAAATAGTGTTTTCTCAGCGAGAGAAGGCCAAAATGAACACTTCATGCAGAACTCCTGTATTTTGATGAAAACTCACTGAAATCCACCTGTAACTTCAAGTTTATGTATCTTTCTATGCTTTCAGGTTGAAACTTGACTGAAAACTCACTTTGAACAAAAGTTATGGCTGTTTTGTGTCGCAGGTCACAAATAGTGTTTTCTCAGCGAGAGAAGGCCAAAATGAACACTTCATGCAGAACTCCTGTATTTTGATGAAAACTCACTGAAATCCACCTGTAACTTCAAGTTTATGCATCTTTCTATGCTTTCAGGTTGAAACTTGACTGAAAACTCACTTTGAAGAAAAGTTAGAGCATTTTTGTATCACAGGTCACAAATAGTGTTTTCTCAGCGAGAGAAGGCCAAAATGAACACTTCATGCAGAACTCCTGTATTTTGATGAAAACTCACTGAAATCAAGCTGTAACTTCAAGTTTATGCATCTTTCTATGCTTTCAGGTTGAAACTTGACTGAAAACTCACTTTGAACAAAAGTTATGGCTGTTTTGTGTCCCACGTCACAAATAGCGTTTTCTCAGCGAGAGAAGGCCAAAATGAACACTTCATGCAGAACTCCTGTATTTTGATGAAAACTCACTTAAATCAAGCTGTAACTTCAAGTTTATGCATCTTTCTATGCTTTCAGGTTGAAACTTGACTGAAAACTCACTTTGAACAAAAGTTATGGCTGTTTTGTGTCCCACGTCACAAATAGTGTTTTCTCAGCGAGAGAAGGCCAAAATGAACACTTCATGCAAAACTCCTGTATTTTGATGAAAACTCACTGAAATCAAGCTGTAACTTCAAGTTTATGCATCTTTCTATGCTTTCAGGTTGAAACTTGACTGAAAACTCACTTTGAACAAAAGTTATGGCTGTTTTGTGTCCCACGTCACAAATAGCGTTTTCTCAGCGAGAGAAGGCCAAAATGAACACTTCATGCAGAACTCCTGTATTTTGATGAAAACTCACTGAAATCAAGCTGTAACTTCAAGTTTATGCATCTTTCTATGCTTTCAGGTTGAAACTTAACTAAAAACTCACTTTGAACAAAAGTTATGGCTGTTTTGTGTCGCAGGTCACATATAGTGTTTTCTCAGCGAGAGAAGGCCAAAATGAACACTTCATGCAGAACTCCTGTATTTTGATGAAAACTCACTGAAATCCACCTGTAACTTCAAGTTTATGCAACTTTCTATGCTTTCAGGTTGAAACTTGACTGAAAACTCACTTTGAAGAAAAGTTAGAGCATTTTTGTATCACAGGTCGCAAATAGCGTTTTCTCAGCGAGAGAAGGCCAAAATGAACACTTCATGCAGAACTCCTGTATTTTGATGAAAACTCACTGAAATCAAGCTGTAACTTCAAGTTTATGCATCTTTCTATGCTTTCAGGTTGAAACTTGACTGAAAACTCACTTTGAACAAAAGTTATGGCTGTTTTGTGTCCCACGTCACAAATAGCGTTTTCTCAGCGAGAGAAGGCCAAAATGAACACTTCATGCAGAACTCCTGTATTTTGATGAAAACTCACTGAAATCAAGCTGTAACTTCAAGTTTATGCATCTTTCTATGCTTTCAGGTTGAAACTTGACTGAAAACTCACTTTGAAGAAAAGTTAGAGCATTTTTGTATCACAGGTCACAAATAGTGTTTTCTCAGCGAGAGAAGGCCAAAATGAACACTTCATGCAGAACTCCTGTATTTTGATGAAAACTCACTGAAATCCACCTGTAACTTCAAGTTTATGCATCTTTCTATGCTTTCAGGTTGAAACTTGACTGAAAACTCACTTTGAACAAAAGTTATGGCTGTTTTGTGTCGCAGGTCACAAATAGTGTTTTCTCAGCGAGAGAAGGCCAAAATGAACACTTCATGCAGAACTCCTGTATTTTGATGAAAACTCACTGAAATCCACCTGTAACTTCAAGTTTATGCATCTTTCTATGCTTTCAGGTTGAAACTTGACTGAAAACTCACTTTGAAGAAAAGTTAGAGCATTTTTGTATCACAGGTCACAAATAGTGTTTTCTCAGCGAGAGAAGGCCAAAATGAACACTTCATGCAGAACTCCTGTATTTTGATGAAAACTCAATGAAATCAAGCTGTAACTTCAAGTTTATGCATCTTTCTATGCTTTCAGGTTGAAACTTGACTGAAAACTCACTTTGAACAAAAGTTAGAGCATTTTTGTATCACAGGTCACAAATAGTGTTTTCTCAGCGAGAGAAGGCCAAAATGAACACTTCATGCAGAACTCCTGTATTTTGATGAAAACTCACTGAAATCCACCTGTAACTTCAAGTTTATGCATCTTTCTATGCTTTCAGGTTGAAACTTGACTGAAAACTCACTTTGAACAAAAGTTATGGCTGTTTTGTGTCGCAGGTCACAAATAGTGTTTTCTCAGCGAGAGAAGGCCAAAATGAACACTTCATACAGAACTCCTGTATTTTGATGAAAATTCACTGAAATCCACCTGTAACTTCAAGTTGATGCATCTTTCTATGCTTTCAGGTTGAAACTTGACTGAAAACTCACTTTGAACAAAAGTTATGGCTGTTTTGTGTCCCACGTCACAAATAGCGTTTTCTCAGCGAGAGAAGGCCAAAATGAACACTTCATGCAGAACTCCTGTATTTTGATGAAAATTCACTGAAATCAAGCTGTAACTTCAAGTTTATGCATCTTTCTATGCTTTCAGGTTGAAACTTGACTGAAAACTCACTTTGAAGAAAAGTTAGAGCATTTTTGTATCACAGGTCACAAATAGTGTTTACTCAGCGAGAGAAGGCCAAAATGAACACTTCATGCAGAACTCCTGTATTTGATGAAAACTCACTGAAATCAAGCTGTAACTTCAAGTTTATGCATCTTTCTATGCTTTCAGGTTGAAACTTGACTGAAAACTCACTTTGAAGAAAAGTTAGAGCATTTTTGTATCACAGGTCACAAATAGTGTTTTCTCAGCGAGAGAAGGCCAAAATGAACACTTCATGCAGAACTCCTGTATTTTGATGAAAACTCACTGAAATCAAGCTGTAACTTCAAGTTTATGCATCTTTCTATGCTTTCAGGTTGAAACTTGACTAAAAACTCACTTTGAACAAAAGTTATGGCTGTTTTGTGTCGCAGGTCACATATAGTGTTTTCTCAGCGAGAGAAGGCCAAAATGAACACTTCATGCAGAACTCCTGTATTTTGATGAAAACTCACTGAAATCCACCTGTAACTTCAAGTTTATGCAACTTTCTATGCTTTCAGGTTGAAACTTGACTGAAAACTCACTTTGAAGAAAAGTTAGAGCATTTTTGTATCACAGGTCGCAAATAGCGTTTTCTCAGCGAGAGAAGGCCAAAATGAACACTTCATGCAGAACTCCTGTATTTTGATGAAAACTCACTGAAATCAAGCTGTAACTTCAAGTTTATGCATCTTTCTATGCTTTCAGGTTGAAACTTGACTGAAAATTCACTTTGAACAAAAGTTATGGCTGTTTTGTGTCCCACGTCACAAATAGCGTTTTCTCAGCGAGAGAAGGCCAAAATGAACACTTCATGCAGAACTCCTGTATTTTGATGAAAACTCACTGAAATCAAGCTGTAACTTCAAGTTTATGCATCTTTCTATGCTTTCAGGTTGAAACTTGACTGAAAACTCACTTTGAAGAAAAGTTAGAGCATTTTTGTATCACAGGTCACAAATAGTGTTTTCTCAGCGAGAGAAGGCCAAAATGAACACTTCATGCAGAACTCCTGTATTTTGATGAAAACTCACTGAAATCCACCTGTAACTTCAAGTTTATGCATCTTTCTATGCTTTCAGGTTGAAACTTGACTGAAAACTCACTTTGAACAAAAGTTATGGCTGTTTTGTGTCGCAGGTCACAAATAGTGTTTTCTCAGCGAGAGAAGGCCAAAATGAACACTTCATGCAGAACTCCTGTATTTTGATGAAAACTCACTGAAATCCACCTGTAACTTCAAGTTTATGCATCTTTCTATGCTTTCAGGTTGAAACTTGACTGAAAACTCACTTTGAAGAAAAGTTAGAGCATTTTTGTATCACAGGTCACAAATAGTGTTTTCTCAGCGAGAGAAGGCCAAAATGAACACTTCATGCAGAACTCCTGTATTTTGATGAAAACTCACTGAAATCAAGCTGTAACTTCAAGTTTATGCATCTTTCTATGCTTTCAGGTTGAAACTTGACTGAAAACTCACTTTGAAGAAAAGTTAGAGCATTTTTGTATCACAGGTCACAAATAGTGTTTTCTCAGCGAGAGAAGGCCAAAATGAACACTTCATGCAGAACTCCTGTATTTTGATGAAAACTCACTGAAATCCACCTGTAACTTCAAGTTTATGCATCTTTCTATGCTTTCAGGTTGAAACTTGACTGAAAACTCACTTTGAACAAAAGTTATGGCTGTTTTGTGTCGCAGGTCACAAATAGTGTTTTCTCAGCGAGAGAAGGCCAAAATGAACACTTCATGCAGAACTCCTGTATTTTGATGAAAACTCACTGAAATCCACCTGTAACTTCAAGTTTATGCATCTTTCTATGCTTTCAGGTTGAAACTTGACTGAAAACTCACTTTGAAAAAAAGTTATGGCTGTTTTGTGTCCCACGTCACAAATAGCGTTTTCTCAGCGAGAGAAGGCCAAAATGAACACTTCATGCAGAACTCCTGTATTTTGATGAAAACTCACTGAAATCAAGCTGTAACTTCAAGTTTATGCATCTTTCTATGCTTTCAGGTTGAAACTTGACTGAAAACTCACTTTGAAGAAAAGTTAGAGCATTTTTGTATCACAGGTCACAAATAGTGTTTTCTCAGCGAGAGAAGGCCAAAATGAACACTTCATGCAGAACTCCTGTATTTTGATGAAAACTCACTGAAATCCACCTGTAACTTCAAGTTTATGCATCTTTCTATGCTTTCAGGTTGAAACTTGACTGAAAACTCACTTTGAACAAAAGTTATGGCTGTTTTGTGTCGCAGGTCACAAATAGTGTTTTCTCAGCGAGAGAAGGCCAAAATGAACACTTCATGCAGAACTCCTGTATTTTGATGAAAACTCACTGAAATCCACCTGTAACTTCAAGTTTATGCATCTTTCTATGCTTTCAGGTTGAAACTTGACTGAAAACTCACTTTGAAAAAAAGTTATGGCTGTTTTGTGTCCCACGTCACAAATAGCGTTTTCTCAGCGAGAGAAGGCCAAAATGAACACTTCATGCAGAACTCCTGTATTTTGATGAAAACTCACTGAAATCAAGCTGTAACTTCAAGTTTATGCATCTTTCTATGCTTTCAGGTTGAAACTTGACTGAAAACTCACTTTGAACAAAAGTTAGAGCATTTTTGTATCACAGGTCACAAATAGTGTTTTCTCAGCGAGAGAAGGCCAAAATGAACACTTCATGCAGAACTCCTGTATTTTGATGAAAACTCACTGAAATCAAGCTGTAACTTCAAGTTTATGCATCTTTCTATGCTTTCAGGTTGAAACTTGACTGAAAACTCACTTTGAACAAAAGTTAGAGCATTTTTGTATCACAGGTCACAAATAGTGTTTTCTCAGCGAGAGAAGGCCAAAATGAACACTTCATGCAGAACTCCTGTATTTTGATGAAAACTCACTGAAATCCACCTGTAACTTCAAGTTTATGCATCTTTCTATGCTTTCAGGTTGAAACTTTACTGAAAACTCACTTTGAACAAAAGTTATGGCTGTTTTGTGTCGCAGGTCACAAATAGCGTTTTCTCAGCGAGAGAAGGCCAAAATGAACACTTCATGCAGAACTCCTGTATTTTGATGAAAACTCACTGAAATCCACCTGTAACTTCAAGTTTATGCATCTTTCTATGCTTTCAGGTTGAAACTTGACTGAAAACTCACTTTGAAGAAAAGTTAGAGCATTTTTGTATCACAGGTCACAAATAGCGTTTTCTCAGCGAGAGAAGGCCAAAATGAACACTTCATGCAGAACTCCTGTATTTTGATGAAAACTCACTGAAATCCACCTGTAACTTCAAGTTTATGCATCTTTCTATGCTTTCAGGTTGAAACTTGACTGAAAACTCACTTTGAACAAAAGTTATGGCTGTTTTGTGTCGCAGGTCACAAATAGTGTTTTCTCAGCGAGAGAAGGCCAAAATGAACACTTCATGCAGAACTCCTGTATTTTGATGAAAACTCACTGAAATCCACCTGTAACTTCAAGTTTATGCATCTTTCTATGCTTTCAGGTTGAAACTTGACTGAAAACTCACTTTAAAGAAAAGTTAGAGCATTTTTGTATCACAGGTCACAAATAGTGTTTTCTCAGCGAGAGAAGGCCAAAATGAACACTTCATGCAGAACTCCTGTATTTTGATGAAAACTCACTGAAATCAAGCTGTAACTTCAAGTTTATGCATCTTTCTATGCTTTCAGGTTGAAACTTGACTGAAAACTCACTTTGAAGAAAAGTTAGAGCATTTTTGTATCACAGGTCACAAATAGTGTTTTCTCAGCGAGAGAAGGCCAAAATGAACACTTCATGCAGAACTCCTGTATTTTGATGAAAACTCACTGAAATCAAGCTGTAACTTCAAGTTTATGCATCTTTCTATGCTTTCAGGTTGAAACTTGACTGAAAACTCACTTTGAACAAAAGTTATGGCTGTTTTGTGTCCCACGTCACAAATAGTGTTTTCTCAGCGAGAGAAGGCCAAAATGAAGACTTCATGCAGAACTCCTGTATTTTGATGAAAACTCACTGAAATCAAGCTGTAACTTCAAGTTTATGCATCTTTCTATGCTTTCAGGTTGAAACTTGACTGAAAACTCACTTTGAAGAAAAGTTAGAGCATTTTTGTATCACAGGTCACAAATAGTGTTTTCTCAGCGAGAGAAGGCCAAAATGAACACTTCATGCAGAACTCCTGTATTTTGATGAAAACTCACTGAAATCAAGCTGTAACTTCAAGTTTATGCATCTTTCTATGCTTTCAGGTTGAAACTTGACTGAAAACTCACTTTGAACAAAAGTTATGGCTGTTTTGTGTCCAAAGGTCACAAATAGCGTTTTCTCAGCGAGAGAAGGCCAAAATGAACACTTCATGCAGAACTCCTGTATTTTGATGAAAACTCACTGAAATCAAGCTGTAACTTCAAGTTTATGCATCTTTCTATGCTTTCAGGTTGAAACTTGACTGAAAACTCACTTTGAACAAAAGTTATGGCTGTTTCGTGTCGTAGGTCACAAATAGTGTTTTCTCAGCGAGAGAAGGCCAAAATGAACACTTCATGCAAAACTCCTGTATTTTGATGAAAACTCACTGAAATCAAGCTGTAACTTCAAGTTTATGCATCTTTCTATGCTTTCAGGTTGAAACTTGACTGAAAACTCACTTTGAAGAAAAGTTAGAGCATTTTTGTATCACAGGTCACAAATAGTGTTTTCTCAGCGAGAGAAGGCCAAAATGAACACTTCATGCAGAACTCCTGTATTTTGATGAAAACTCACTGAAATCAAGCTGTAACTTCAAGTTTATGCATCTTTCTATGCTTTCAGGTTGAAACTTGACTGAAAACTCACTTTGAACAAAAGTTATGGCTGTTTTGTGTCGCAGGTCACAAATAGTGTTTTCTCAGCGAGAGAAGGCCAAAATGAACACTTCATGCAGAACTCCTGTATTTTGATGAAAACTCACTGAAATCCACCTGTAACTTCAAGTTTATGCATCTTTCTATGCTTTCAGGTTGAAACTTGACTGAAAACTCACTTTGAAGAAAAGTTAGAGCATTTTTGTATCACAGGTCACAAATAGCGTTTTCTCAGCGAGAGAAGGCCAAAATGAACACTTCATGCAAAACTCCTGTATTTTGATGAAAACTCACTGAAATCAACCTGTAACTTCAAGTTTATGCATCTTTCTATGCTTTCAGGTTGAAACTTGACTGAAAACTCACTTTGAAGAAAAGTTAGAGCATTTTTGTATCACAGGTCACAAATAGTGTTTTCTCAGCGAGAGAAGGCCAAAATGAACACTTCATGCAGAACTCCTGTATTTTGATGAAAACTCACTGAAATCAAGCTGTAACTTCAAGTTTATGCATCTTTCTATGCTTTCAGGTTGAAACTTGACTGAAAACTCACTTTGAACAAAAGTTATGGCTGTTTTGTGTCGCATGTCACAAATAGTGTTTTCTCAGCGAGAGAAGGCCAAAATGAACACTTCATGCAGAACTCCTGTATTTTGATGAAAACTCACTGAAATCCACCTGTAACTTCAAGTTTATGCATCTTTCTATGCTTTCAGGTTGAAACTTGACTGAAAACTCACTTTGAAGAAAAGTTAGAGCATTTTTGTATCACAGGTCACAAATAGTGTTTTCTCAGCGAGAGAAGGCCAAAATGAACACTTCATGCAGAACTCCTGTATTTTGATGAAAACTCACTGAAATCAAGCTGTAACTTCAAGTTTATGCATCTTTCTATGCTTTCAGGTTGAAACTTGACTGAAAACTCACTTTGAACAAAAGTTATGGCTGTTTTGTGTCCCACGTCACAAATAGCGTTTTCTCAGCGAGAGAAGGCCAAAATGAACACTTTGTGCAGAACTCCTGTATTTTGATGAAAACTCACTGAAATCAAGCTGTAACTTCAAGTTTATGCATCTTTCTATGCTTTCAGGTTGAAACTTGACTGAAAACTCACTTTGAACAAAAGTTATGGCTGTTTTGTGTCCCACGTCACAAATAGCGTTTTCTCAGCGAGAGAAGGCCAAAATGAACACTTCATGCAGAACTCCTGTATTTTGATGAAAACTCACTGAAATCAAGCTGTAACTTCAAGTTTATGCATCTTTCTATGCTTTCAGGTTGAAACTTGACTGAAAACTCACTTTGAACAAAAGTTATGGCTGTTTTGTGTCCCACGTCACAAATAGCGTTTTCTCAGCGAGAGAAGGCCAAAATGAACACTTCATGCAGAACTCCTGTATTTTGATGAAAACTCACTGAAATCAAGCTGTATCTTCAAGTTTATGCATCTTTCTATGCTTTCAGGTTGAAACTTGACTGAAAACTCACTTTGAAGAAAAGTTAGAGCATTTTTGTATCACAGGTCACAAATAGTGTTTTCTCAGCGTGAGAAGGCCAAAATGAACACTTCATGCAGAACTCCTGTATTTTGATGAAAACTCACTGAAATCAAGCTGTAACTTCAAGTTTATGCATCTTTCTATGCTTTCAGGTTGAAACTTGACTGAAAACTCACTTTGAAGAAAAGTTAGAGCATTTTTGTATCACAGGTCACAAATAGTGTTTTCTCAGCGAGAGAAGGCCAAAATGAACACTTCATGCAGAACTCCTGTATTTTGATGAAAACTCACTGAAATCCACCTGTAACTTCAAGTTTATGCATCTTTCTATGCTTTCAGGTTGAAACTTGACTGAAAACTCACTTTGAAAAAAAGTTATGGCTGTTTTGTGTCGCAGGTCACAAATAGTGTTTTCTCAGCGAGAGAAGGCCAAAATGAACACTTCATGCAGAACTCCTGTATTTTGATGAAAACTCACTGAAATCCACCTGTAACTTCAAGTTTATGCATCTTTCTATGCTTTCAGGTTGAAACTTGACTGAAAACTCACTTTGAAGAAAAGTTAGAGCATTTTTGTATCACAGGTCACAAATAGTGTTTTCTCAGCGAGAGAAGGCCAAAATGAACACTTCATGCAGAACTCCTGTATTTTGATGAAAACTCACTGAAATCAATCTGTAACTTCAAGTTTATGCATCTTTCTATGCTTTCAGGTTGAAACTTGACTGAAAACTCACTTTGAAGAAAAGTTAGAGCATTTTTGTATCACAGGTCACAAATAGTGTTTTCTCAGCGAGAGAAGGCCAAAATGAACACTTCATGCAGAACTCCTGTATTTTGATGAAAACTCACTGAAATCCACCTGTAACTTCAAGTTTATGCATCTTTCTATGCTTTCAGGTTGAAACTTGACTGAAAACTCACTTTGAACAAAAGTTATGGCTGTTTTGTGTCGCAGGTCACAAATAGTGTTTTCTCAGCGAGAGAAGGCCAAAATGAACACTTTGTGCAGAACTCCTGTATTTTGATGAAAACTCACTGAAATCAAGCTGTAACTTCAAGTTTATGCATCTTTCTATGCTTTCAGGTTGAAACTTGACTGAAAACTCACTTTGAAGAAAAGTTATGGCTGTTTTGTGTCCCACGTCACAAATAGCGTTTTCTCAGCGAGAGAAGGCCAAAATGAACACTTCATGCAGAACTCCTGTATTTTGATGAAAACTCACTGAAATCAAGCTGTAACTTCAAGTTTATGCATCTTTCTATGCTTTCAGGTTGAAACTTGACTGAAAACTCACTTTGAAGAAAAGTTATGGCTGTTTTGTGTCCCACGTCACAAATAGCGTTTTCTCAGCAAGAGAAGGCCAAAATGAACACTTCATGCAGAACTCCTGTATTTTGATGAAAACTCACTGAAATCAAGCTGTAACTTCAAGTTTATGCATCTTTCTATGCTTTCAGGTTGAAACTTGACTGAAAACTCACTTTAAACAAAAGTTATGGCTGTTTTGTGTCCCACGTCACAAATAGCGTTTTCTCAGCCAGAGAAGGCCAAAATGAACACTTCATGCAGAACTCCTGTATTTTGATGAAAACTCACTGAAATCAAGCTGTAACTTCAAGTTTATGCATCTTTCTATGCTTTCAGGTTGAAACTTGACTGAAAACTCACTTTGAACAAAAGTTATGGCTGTTTTGTGTCCCACGTCACAAATAGCGTTTTCTCAGCGAGAGAAGGCCAAAATGAACACTTCATGCAGAACTCCTGTATTTTGATGAAAACTCACTGAAATCAAGCTGTAACTTCAAGTTAATGCATCTTTCTATGCTTTCAGGTTGAAACTTGACTGAAAACTCACTTTGAAGAAAAGTTAGAGCATTTTTGTATCACAGGTCACAAATAGTGTTTTCTCAGCGAAAGAAGGCCAAAATGAACACTTCATGCAGAACTCCTGTATTTTGATGAAAACTCACTGAAATCAAGCTGTAACTTCAAGTTTATGCATCTTTCTATGCTTTCAGGTTGAAACTTGACTGAAAACTCACTTTGAAGAAAAGTTAGAGCATTTTTGTAGCACAGGTCACAAATAGTGTTTTCTCAGCGAGAGAAGGCCAAAATGAACACTTCATGCAGAACTCCTGTATTTTGATGAACACTCACTGAAATCCACCTGTAACTTCAAGTTTATGCATCTTTCTATGCTTTCAGGTTGAAACTTGACTGAAAACTCACTTTGAAAAAAAGTTATGGCTGTTTTGTGTCGCAGGTCACAAATAGTGTTTTCTCAGCGAGAGAAGGCCAAAATGAACACTTCATGCAGAACTCCTGTATTTTGATGAAAACTCACTGAAATCCACCTGTAACTTCAAGTTTATGCATCTTTCTATGCTTTCAGGTTGAAACTTGACTGAAAACTCACTTTGAAGAAAAGTTAGAGCATTTTTGTATCACAGGTCACAAATAGTGTTTTCTCAGCGAGAGAAGGCCAAAATGAACACTTCATGCAGAACTCCTGTATTTTGATGAAAATTCACTGAAATCAAGCTGTAACTTCAAGTTTATGCATCTTTCTATGCTTTCAGGTTGAAACTTGACTGAAAACTCACTTTGAACTAAAGTTAGAGCATTTCTGTATCACAGGTCACAAATAGTGTTTTCTCAGCGAGAGAAGGCCAAAATGAACACTTTATGCAGAACTCCTGTATTTTGATGAAAACTCACTGAAATCAAGCTGTAACTTCAAGTTTATGCATCTTTCTATGCTTTCAGGTTGAAACTTGACTGAAAACTCACTTTGAACAAAAGTTATGGCTGTTTTGTGTCCCACGTCACAAATAGCGTTTTCTCAGCGAGAGAAGGCCAAAATGAACACTTCATGCAGAACTCCTGTATTTTGATGAAAACTCACTGAAATCAAGCTGTAACTTCAAGTTTATGCATCTTTCTATGCTTTCAGGTTGAAACTTGACTGAAAACTCACTTTGAACAAAAGTTATGGCTGTTTTGTGTCCCACGTCACAAATAGTGTTTTCTCAGCGAGAGAAGGCCAAAATGAACACTTCATGCAAAACTCCTGTATTTTGATGAAAACTCACTGAAATCAAGCTGTAACTTCAAGTTTATGCATCTTTCTATGCTTTCAGGTTGAAACTTGACTGAAAACTCACTTTAAGAAAAGTTACAGCATTTTTGTATCACAGGTCACAAATAGTGTTTTCTCAGCGAGAGAAGGCCAAAATGAACACTTCATGCAGAACTCCTGTATTTTGATGAAAACTCACTGAAATCTAGCTGTAACTTCAAGTTTATGCATCTTTCTATGCTTTCAGGTTGAAACTTGACTGAAAACTCACTTTGAAGAAAAGTTATGGCTGTTTTGTGTCCCACGTCACAAATTGCGTTTTCTCAGCGAGAGAAGGCCAAAATGAACACTTCATGCAGAACTCCTGTATTTTGATGAAAACTCACTGAAATCAAGCTGTAACTTCAAGTTTATGCATCTTTCTATGCTTTCAGGTTGAAACTTGACTGAAAACTCACTTTGAACTAAAGTTAGAGCATTTTTGTATCACAGGTCACAAATAGTGTTTTCTCAGCGAGAGAAGGCCAAAATGAACACTTTATGCAGAACTCCTGTATTTTGATGAAAACTCACTGAAATCAAGCTGTAACTTCAAGTTTATGCATCTTTCTATGCTTTCAGGTTGAAACTTGACTGAAAACTCACTTTGAACAAAAGTTATGGCTGTTTTGTGTCCCACGTCACAAATAGCGTTTTCTCAGCGAGAGAAGGCCAAAATGAACACTTCATGCAGAACTCCTGTATTTTGATGAAAACTCACTGAAATCAAGCTGTAACTTCAAGTTTATGCATCTTTCTATGCTTTCAGGTTGAAACTTGACTGAAAACTCACTTTGAACAAAAGTTATGGCTGTTTTGTGTCCCACGTCACAAATAGTGTTTTCTCAGCGAGAGAAGGCCAAAATGAACACTTCATGCAAAACTCCTGTATTTTGATGAAAACTCACTGAAATCAAGCTGTAACTTCAAGTTTATGCATCTTTCTATGCTTTCAGGTTGAAACTTGAATGAAAACTCACTTTAAGAAAAGTTACAGCATTTTTGTATCACAGGTCACAAATAGTGTTTTCTCAGCGAGAGAAGGCCAAAATGAACACTTCATGCAGAACTCCTGTATTTTGATGAAAACTCACTGAAATCTAGCTGTAACTTCAAGTTTATGCATCTTTCTATGCTTTCAGGTTGAAACTTGACTGAAAACTCACTTTGAACAAAAGTTATGGCTGTTTTGTGTCCCACGTCACAAATTGCGTTTTCTCAGCGAGAGAAGGCCAAAATGAACACTTCATGCAGAACTCCTGTATTTTGATGAAAACTCACTGAAATCAAGCTGTAACTTCAAGTTTATGCATCTTTCTATGCTTTCAGGTTGAAACTTGACTGAAAACTCACTTTGAAGAAAAGTTAGAGCATTTTTGTATCACAGGTCACAAATAGTGTTTTCTCAGCGAGAGAAGGCCAAAATGAACACTTCATGCAGAACTCCTGTATTTTGATGAAAACTCACTGAAATCAACCTGTAACTTCAAGTTCATGCATCTTTCCATGCTTTCAGGTGGAAACTTGACTGAAAACTCACTTTGAAGAAAAGTTAGAGCATTTTTGTATCACAGGTCACAAATAGTGTTTTCTCAGCGAGAGAAGGCCAAAATGATCACTTCATGCAGAACTCCTGTATTTTGATGAAAACTCACTGAAATCAAGCTGTAACTTCAAGTTTATGCATCTTTCTATGCTTTCAGGTTGAAACTTGACTGAAAACTCACTTTGAACAAAAGTTATGGCTGTTTTGTGTCGCAGGTCACAAATAGTGTTTTCTCAGCGAGAGAAGGCCAAAATGAACACTTCATGCAGAACTCCTGTATTTTGATGAAAACTCACTGAAATCCACCTGTAACTTCAAGTTTATGCATCTTTCTATGCTTTCAGGTTGAAACTTGACTGAAAACTCACTTTGAACAAAAGTTAGAGCATTTTTGTATCACAGGTCACAAATAGTGTTTTCTCAGCGAGAGAAGGCCAAAATGAACACTTCATGCAGAACTCCTGTATTTTGATGAAAACTCACTGAAATCCACCTGTAACTTCAAGTTTATGCATCTTTCTATGCTTTCAGGTTGAAACTTGACTGAAAACTCACTTTGAAGAAAAGTTAGAGCATTTTTGTATCACAGGTCACAAATAGCGTTTTCTCAGCGAGAGAAGGCCAAAATGAACACTTCATGCAGAACTCCTGTATTTTGATGAAAACTCACTGAAATCCATCTGTAACTTCAAGTTTATGCATCTTTCTATGCTTTCAGGTTGAAACTTGACTGAAAACTCACTTTGAACAAAAGTTATGGCTGTTTTGTGTCGCAGGTCACAAATAGTGTTTTCTCTGTGAGAGAAGGCCAAAATGAACACTTCATGCAGAACTCCTGTATTTTGATGAAAACTCACTGAAATCCACCTGTAACTTCAAGTTTATGCATCTTTCTATGCTTTCAGGTTGAAACTTGACTGAAAACTCACTTTGAAGAAAAGTTAGAGCATTTTTGTATCACAGGTCACAAATAGTGTTTTCTCAGCGAGAGAAGGCCAAAATGAACACTTCATGCAGAACTCCTGTATTTTGATGAAAACTCACTGAAATCTAGCTGTAACTTCAAGTTTATGCATCTTTCTATGCTTTCAGGTTGAAACTTGACTGAAAACTCACTTTGAAGAAAAGTTAGAGCATTTTTGTATCACAGGTCACAAATAGTGTTTTCTCAGCGAGAGAAGGCCAAAATGAACACTTTATGCAGAACTCCTGTATTTTGATGAAAACTCACTGAAATCAAGCTGTAATTTCAAGTTTATGCATCTTTCTATGCTTTCAGGTTGAAACTTGACTGAAAACTCACTTTGAACAAAAGTTATGGCTGTTTTGTGTCCCACGTCACAAATAGCGTTTTCTCAGCGAGAGAAGGCCAAAATGAACACTTCATGCAGAACTCCTGTATTTTGATGAAAACTCACTGAAATCCACCTGTAACTTCAAGTTTATGCATCTTTCTATGCTTTCAGGTTGAAACTTGACTGAAAACTCACTTTGAACAAAAGTTATGGCTGTTTTGTGTCGCAGGTCACAAATAGTGTTTTCTCAGCGAGAGAAGGCCAAAATGAACACTTCATGCAAAACTCCTGTATTTTGATGAAAACTCACTGAAATCAAGCTGTAACTTCAAGTTTATGCATCTTTCTATGCTTTCAGGTTGAAACTTGACTGAAAACTCACTTTAAGAAAAGTTACAGCATTTTTGTATCACAGGTCACAAATAGTGTTTTCTCAGCGAGAGAAGGCCAAAATGAACACTTCATGCAGAACTCCTGTATTTTGATGAAAACTCACTGAAATCTAGCTGTAACTTCAAGTTTATGCATCTTTCTATGCTTTCAGGTTGAAACTTGACTGAAAACTCACTTTGAACAAAAGTTATGGCTGTTTTGTGTCCCACGTCACAAATTGCGTTTTCTCAGCGAGAGAAGGCCAAAATGAACACTTCATGCAGAACTCCTGTATTTTGATGAAAACTCACTGAAATCAAGCTGTAACTTCAAGTTTATGCATCTTTCTATGCTTTCAGGTTGAAACTTGACTGGAAAACTCACTTTGAAGAAAAGTTAGAGCATTTTTGTATCACAGGTCACAAATAGTGTTTTCTCAGCGAGAGAAGGCCAAAATGAACACTTCATGCAGAACTCCTGTATTTTGATGAAAACTCACTGAAATCAACCTGTAACTTCAAGTTCATGCATCTTTCCATGCTTTCAGGTGGAAACTTGACTGAAAACTCACTTTGAAGAAAAGTTATGGCTGTTTTGTGTCCCACGTCACAAATAGCGTTTTCTCAGCGAGAGAAGGCCAAAATGAACACTTCATGCAGAACTCCTGTATTTTGATGAAAACTCACTGAAATCAAGCTGTAACTTCAAGTTTATGCATCTTTCTATGCTTTCAGGTTGAAACTTGACTGAAAACTCACTTTAAACAAAAGTTATGGCTGTTTTGTGTCCCACGTCACAAATAGCGTTTTCTCAGCGAGAGAAGGCCAAAATGAACACTTCATGCAGAACTCCTGTATTTTGATGAAAACTCACTGAAATCAAGCTGTAACTTCAAGTTTATGCATCTTTCTATGCTTTCAAGTTGAAACTTGACTGAAAACTCACTTTGAACAAAAGTTATGGCTGTTTTGTGTCCCACGTCACAAATAGCGTTTTCTCAGCGAGAGAAGGCCAAAATGAACACTTCATGCAGAACTCCTGTATTTTGATGAAAACTCACTGAAATCCACCTGTAACTTCAAGTTTATGCATCTTTCTATGCTTTCAGGTTGAAACTTGACTGAAAACTCACTTTGAAGAAAAGTTAGAGCATTTTTGTATCACAGGTCACAAATAGTGTTTTCTCAGCGAGAGAAGGCCAAAATGAACACTTCATGCAGAACTCCTGTATTTTGATGAAAACTCACTGAAATCAAGCTGTAACTTCAAGTTTATGCATCTTTCTATGCTTTCAGGTTGAAACTTGACTGAAAACTCACTTTGAAGAAAAGTTAGAGCATTTTTGTATCACAGGTCACAAATAGTGTTTTCTCAGCGAGAGAAGGCCAAAATGAACACTTCATGCAGAACTCCTGTATTTTGATGAAAACTCACTGAAATCCACCTGTAACTTCAAGTTTATGCATCTTTCTATGCTTTCAGGTTGAAACTTGACTGAAAACTCACTTTGAAAAAAAGTTATGGCTGTTTTGTGTCGCAGGTCACAAATAGTGTTTTCTCAGCGAGAGAAGGCCAAAATGAACACTTCATGCAGAACTCCTGTATTTTGATGAAAACTCACTGAAATCCACCTGTAACTTCAAGTTTATGCATCTTTCTATGCTTTCAGGTTGAAACTTGACTGAAAACTCACTTTGAACAAAAGTTATGGCTGTTTTGTGTCCCACGTCACAAATAGCGTTTTCTCAGCGAGAGAAGGCCAAAATGAACACTTCATGCAGAACTCCTGTATTTTGATGAAAACTCACTGAAATCAAGCTGTAACTTCAAGTTTATGCATCTTTCTATGCTTTCAGGTTGAAACTTGACTGAAAACTCACTTTGAACAAAAGTTATGCTGTTTTGTGTCCAACGTCACAAATAGCGTTTTCTCAGCGAGAGAAGGCCAAAATGAACACTTCATGCAAAACACCTGTATTTTGATGAAAACTCACTGAAATCAAGCTGTAACTTCAAGTTTATGCATCTTTCTATGCTTTCAGGTTGAAACTTGACTGAAAACTCACTTTGAAGAAAAGTTAGAGCATTTTTGTATCACAGGTCACAAATAGTGTTTTCTCAGCGAGAGAAGGCCAAAATGAACACTTCATGCAGAACTCCTGTATTTTGATGAAAACTCACTGAAATCCACCTGTAACTTCAAGTTTATGCATCTTTCTATGCTTTCAGGTTGAAACTTGACTGAAAACTCACTTTGAACAAAAGTTATGGCTGTTTTGTGTCGCAGGTCACAAATAGTGTTTTCTCAGCGAGAGAAGGCCAAAATGAACACTTCATGCAGAACTCCTGTATTTTGATGAAAACTCACTGAAATCCACCTGTAACTTCAAGTTTATGCATCTTTCTATGCTTTCAGGTTGAAACTTGACTGAAAACTCACTTTGAAGAAAAGTTAGAGCATTTTTGTATCACAGGTCACAAATAGTGTTTTCTCAGCGAGAGAAGGCCAAAATGAACACTTCATGCAGAACTCCTGTATTTTGAGGAAAACTCACTGAAATCCACCTGTAACTTAACTTAAGTTTATGCATCTTTCTATGCTTTCAGGTTGAAACTTGACTGAAAACTCACTTTGAAGAAAAGTTAGAGCATTTTTGTATCACAGGTCACAAATAGCGTTTTCTCAGCGAGAGAAGGCAAAATGAACACTTCATGCAGAACTCCTGTATTTTGATGAAAACTCACTGAAATCAAGCTGTAACTTCAAGTTTATGCATCTTTCTATGCTTTCAGGTTGAAACTTGACTGAAAACTCACTTTGAAGAAAATTTAGAGCATTTTTGTATCACAGGTCACAAATAGTGTTTTCTCAGCGAGAGAAGGCCAAAATGAACACTTCATGCAGAACTCCTGTATTTTGATGAAAACTCACTGAAATCCACCTGTAACTTCAAGTTTATGCATCTTTCTATGCTTTCAGGTTGAAACTTGACTGAAAACTCACTTTGAACAAAAGTTATGGCTGTTTTGTGTCGCAGGTCACAAATAGTGTTTTCTCAGCGAGAGAAGGCCAAAATGAACACTTCATGCAGAACTCCTGTATTTTGATTAAAACTCACTGAAATCAAGCTGTAACTTCAAGTTTATGCATCTTTCTATGCTTTCAGGTTGAAACTTGACTGAAAACTCACTTTGAAGAAAAGTTAGAGCATTTTTGTATCACAGGTCACAAATAGTGTTTTCTCAGCGAGAGAAGGCCAAAATGAACACTTCATGCAGAACTCCTGTATTTTGATGAAAACTCACTGAAATCCACCTGTAACTTCAAGTTTATGCATCTTTCTATGCTTTCAGGTTGAAACTTGACTGAAAACTCACTTTGAACAAAAGTTATGGCTGTTTTGTGTCGCAGGTCACAAATAGTGTTTTCTCAGCGAGAGAAGGCCAAAATGAACACTTCATGCAGAACTCCTGTATTTTGATGAAAACTCACTGAAATCAACCTGTAACTTCAAGTTTATGCATCTTTCTATGCTTTCAGGTTGAAACTTGACTGAAAACTCACTTTGAAGAAAAGTTAGAGCATTTTTGTATCACAGGTCACAAATAGTGTTTTCTCAGCGAGAGAAGGCCAAAATGAACACTTCATGCAGAACTCCTGTATTTTGATGAAAACTCACTGAAATCAAGCTGTAACTTCAAGTTTATGCATCTTTCTATGCTTTCAGGTTGAAACTTGACTGAAAACTCACTTTGAACAAAAGTTATGGCTGTTTGTGTGTCCCACATCACAAATAGCGTTTTCTCAGCGAGAGAAGGCCAAAATGAACACTTCATGCAGAACTCCTGTATTTTGATGAAAACTCACTGAAATCAAGCTGTAACTTCAAGTTTATGCATCTTTCTATGCTTTCAGGTTGAAACTTGACTGAAAACTCACTTTGAAGAAAAGTTAGAGCATTTTTGTATCACAGGTCACAAATAGTGTTTTCTCAGCGAGAGAAGGCCAAAATGAACACTTCATGCAGAACTCCTGTATTTTGATGAAAACTCACTGAAATCCACCTGTAACTTCAAGTTTATGCATCTTTCTATGCTTTCAGGTTGAAACTTGACTGAAAACTCACTTTGAACAAAAGTTATGGCTGTTTTGTGTCGCAGGTCACAAATAGTGTTTTCTCAGCGAGAGAAGGCCAAAATGAACACTTCATGCAGAACTCCTGTATTTTGATGAAAACTCACTGAAATCCACCTGTAACTTCAAGTTTATGCATCTTTCTATGCTTTCAGGTTGAAACTTGACTGAAAACTCACTTTGAAGAAAAGTTAGAGCATTTTTGTATCACAGGTCACAAATAGTGTTTTCTCAGCGAGAGAAGGCCAAAATGAACACTTCATGCAGAACTCCTGTATTTTGAGGAAAACTCACTGAAATCAAGCTGTAACTTCAAGTTTATGCATCTTTCTATGCTTTCAGGTTGAAACTTTACTGAAAACTCACTTTGAAGAAAAGTTAGAGCATTTTTGTATCACAGGTCACAAATAGCGTTTTCTCAGCGAGAGAAGGCCAAAATGAACACTTCATGCAGAACTCCTGTATTTTGATGAAAACTCACTGAAATCAAGCTGTAACTTCAAGTTTATGCATCTTTCTATGCTTTCAGGTTGAAACTTGACTGAAAACTCACTTTGAACAAAAGTTATGGCTGTTTTGTGTCCCACGTCACAAATAGCGTTTTCTCAGCGAGAGAAGGCCAAAATGAACACTTCATGCAGAACTCCTGTATTTTGATGAAAACTCACTGAAATCAAGCTGTAACTTCAAGTTTATGCATCTTTCTATGCTTTCAGGTTGAAACTTGACTGAAAACTCACTTTGAAGAAAAGTTAGAGCATTTTTGTATCACAGGTCACAAATAGTGTTTTCTCAGCGAGAGAAGGCCAAAATGAACACTTCATGCAGAACTCCTGTATTTTGATGAAAACTCACTGAAATCCACCTGTAACTTCAAGTTTATGCATCTTTCTATGCTTTCAGGTTGAAACTTGACTGAAAACTCACTTTGAACAAAAGTTATGGCTGTTTTGTTTCGCAGGTCACAAATAGTGTTTTCTCAGCGAGAGAAGGCCAAAATGAACACTTCATGCAGAACTCTGTATTTTGATTAAAACTCACTGAAATCAAGCTGTAACTTCAAGTTTATGCATCTTTCTATGCTTTCAGGTTGAAACTTGACTGAAAACTCACTTTGAAGAAAAGTTAGAGCATTTTTGTATCACAGGTCACAAATAGTGTTTTCTCAGTGAGAGAAGGCCAAAATGAACACTTCATGCAGAACTCCTGTATTTTGATGAAAACTCACTGAAATCCACCTGTAACTTCAAGTTTATGCATCTTTCTATGCTTTCAGGTTGAAACTTGACTGAAAACTCACTTTGAACAAAAGTTATGGCTGTTTTGTGTCGCAGGTCACAAATAGTGTTTTCTCAGCGAGAGAAGGCCAAAATGAACACTTCATGCAGAACTCCTGTATTTTGATGAAAACTCACTGAAATCAAGCCTGTAACTTCAAGTTTATGCATCTTTCTATGCTTTCAGGTTGAAACTTGACTGAAAACTCACTTTGAAGAAAAGTTAGAGCATTTTTGTATCACAGGTCACAAATAGTGTTTTCTCAGCGAGAGAAGGCCAAAATGAACACTTCATGCAGAACTCCTGTATTTTGATGAAAACTCACTGAAATCAGCTGTAACTTCAAGTTTATGCATCTTTCTATGCTTTCAGGTTGAAACTTGACTGAAAACTCACTTTGAACAAAAGTTAGAGCATTTTTGTATCACAGGTCACAAATAGCGTTTTCTCAGCGAGAGAAGGCCAAAATGAACACTTCATGCAGAACTCCTGTATTTTGATGAAAACTCACTGAAATCAAGCTGTAACTTCAAGTTTATGCATCTTTCTATGCTTTCAGGTTGAAACTTGACTGAAAACTCACTTTGAAGAAAAGTTAGAGCATTTTTGTATCACAGGTCACAAATAGTGTTTTCTCAGCGAGAGAAGGCCAAAATGAACACTTCATGCAGAACTCCTGTATTTTGATGAAAACTCACTGAAATCACCTGTAACTTCAAGTTTATGCATCTTTCTATGCTTTCAGGTTGAAACTTGACTGAAAACTCACTTTGAAGAAAAGTTAGAGCATTTTTGTATCACAGGTCACAAATAGTGTTTTCTCAGCGAGAGAAGGCCAAAATGAACACTTCATGCAGAACTCCTGTATTTTGATGAAAACTCACTGAAATCACCTGTAACTTCAAGTTTATGCATCTTTCTATGCTTTCAGGTTGAAACTTGACTGAAAACTCACTTTGAAGCAAAAGTTAGAGCATTTTTGTATCACAGGTCACAAATAGTGTTTTCTCAGCGAGAGAAGGCCAAAATGACACTTCATGCAGAACTCCTGTATTTTGATGAAAACTCACTGAAATCACCTGTAACTTCAAGTTTATGCATCTTTCTATGCTTTCAGGTTGAAACTTGACTGAAAACTCACTTTGAAGAAAAGTTAGAGCATTTTTGTATCACAGGTCACAAATAGTGTTTTCTCAGCGAGAGAAGGCCAAAATGAACACTTCATGCAGAACTCCTGTATTTTGAGGAAAACTCACTGAAATCAGCCTGTAACTTCAAGTTTATGCATCTTTCTATGCTTTCAGGTTGAAACTTGACTGAAAACTCACTTTGAACAAAAGTTATGGCTGTTTTGTGTCGCAGGTCACAAATAGTGTTTTCTCAGCGAGAGAAGGCCAAAATGAACACTTCATGCAGAACTCCTGTATTTTGATGAAAACTCACTGAAATCAAGCTGTAACTTCAAGTTTATGCATCTTTCTATGCTTTCAGGTTGAAACTTGACTGAAAACTCACTTTGAAGAAAAGTTAGAGCATTTTTGTATCACAGGTCACAAATAGTGTTTTCTCAGCGAGAGAAGGCCAAAATGAACACTTCATGCAGAACTCCTGTATTTTGATGAAAACTCACTGAAATCCACCTGTAACTTCAAGTTTATGCATCTTTCTATGCTTTCAGGTTGAAACTTGACTGAAAACTCACTTTGAACAAAAGTTTATGGCTGTTTGTGTCAGCAGGTCACAAATAGTGTTTTCTCAGCGAGAGAAGGCCAAAATGAACACTTCATGCAGAACTCCTGTATTTTGATGAAAACTCACTGAAATCAAGCTGTAACTTCAAGTTTATGCATCTTTCTATGCTTTCAGGTTGAAACTTGACTGAAAACTCACTTTGAAGAAAAGTTAGAGCATTTTTGTATCACAGGTCACAAATAGTGTTTTCTCAGCGAGAGAAGGCCAAAATGAACACTTCATGCAGAACTCCTGTATTTTGATGAAAACTCACTGAAATCCAGCCTGTAACTTCAAGTTTATGCATCTTTCTATGCTTTCAGGTTGAAACTTGACTGAAAACTCACTTTGAACAAAAGTTATGGCTGTTTTGTGATCGCAGGTCACAAATCGTGTTTTCTCAGCGAGAGAAGGCCAAAATGAACACTTCATGCAGAACTCCTGTATTTTGATGAAAACTCACTGAAATCAACCTGTAACTTCAAGTTTATGCATCTTTCTATGCTTTCAGGTTGAAACTTGACTGAAAACTCACTTTGAAGAAAAGTTAGAGCATTTTTGTATCACAGGTCACAAATAGTGTTTTCTCAGCGAGAGAAGGCCAAAATGAACACTTCATGCAGAACTCCTGTATTTTGATGAAAACTCACTGAAATCAAGCTGTAACTTCAAGTTTATGCATCTTTCTATGCTTTCAGGTTGAAACTTGACTGAAAACTCACTTTGAAGAAAAGTTAGAGCATTTTTGTATCACAGGTCACAAATAGTGTTTTCTCAGCGAGAGAAGGCCAAAATGAACACTTCATGCAGAACTCCTGTATTTTGATGAAAACTCACTGAAATCAACCTGTAACTTCAAGTTTATGCATCTTTCTATGCTTTCAGGTTGAAACTTGACTGAAAACTCACTTTGAAGAAAAGTTAGAGCATTTTTGTATCACAGGTCACAAATAGTGTTTTCTCAGCGAGAGAAGGCCAAAATGAACACTTCATGCAGAACTCCTGTATTTTGATGAAAACTCACTGAAATCAAGCTGTAACTTCAAGTTTATGCATCTTTCTATGCTTTCAGGTTGAAACTTGACTGAAAACTCACTTTGAAGAAAAGTTAGAGCATTTTTGTATCACAGGTCACAAATAGTGTTTTCTCAGCGAGAGAAGGCCAAAATGAACACTTCATGCAGAACTCCTGTATTTTGATGAAAACTCACTGAAATCCACCTGTAACTTCAAGTTTATGCATCTTTCTATGCTTTCAGGTTGAAACTTGACTGAAAACTCACTTTGAAGAAAAGTTATGGCATTTTTGTGTCACAGGTCACAAATAGTGTTTTCTCAGCGAGAGAAGGCCAAAATGAACACTTCATGCAGAACTCCTGTATTTTGATGAAAACTCACTGAAATCAAGCTGTAACTTCAAGTTTATGCATCTTTCTATGCTTTCAGGTTGAAACTTGACTGAAAACTCACTTTGAAGAAAAGTTAGAGCATTTTTGTATCACAGGTCACAAATAGTGTTTTCTCAGCGAGAGAAGGCCAAAATGAACACTTCATGCAGAACTCCTGTATTTTGATGAAAACTCACTGAAATCACGCTGTAACTTCAAGTTTATGCATCTTTCTATGCTTTCAGGTTGAAACTTGACTGAAAACTCACTTTGAACAAAAGTTAGAGCATTTTTGTATCACAGGTCACAAATAGCGTTTTCTCAGCGAGAGAAGGCCAAAATGAACACTTCATGCAGAACTCCTGTATTTTGATGAAAACTCACTGAAATCCACCTGTAACTTCAAGTTTATGCATCTTTCTATGCTTTCAGGTTGAAACTTGACTGAAAACTCACTTTGAAGAAAAGTTAGAGCATTTTTGTATCACAGGTCACAAATAGTGTTTTCTCAGCGAGAGAAGGCCAAAATGAACACTTCATGCAGAACTCCTGTATTTTGATGAAAACTCACTGAAATCACCTGTAACTTCAAGTTTATGCATCTTTCTATGCTTTCAGGTTGAAACTTGACTGAAAACTCACTTTGAAGAAAAGTTAGAGCATTTTTTGTATCACAGGTCACAAATAGTGTTTTCTCAGCGAGAGAAGGCCAAAATGAACACTTCATGCAGAACTCCTGTATTTTGATGAAAAACTCACTGAAATCCACCTGTAACTTCAAGTTTATGCATCTTTCTATGCTTTCAGGTTGAAACTTGACTGAAAACTCACTTTGAAGAAAAGTTAGAGCATTTTTGTATCACAGGTCACAAATAGTGTTTTCTCAGCGAGAGAAGGCCAAAATGAACACTTCATGCAGAACTCCTGTATTTTGATGAAAACTCACTGAAATCCACCTGTAACTTCAAGTTTATGCATCTGCTTTCAGGTTGAAATTTGACTGAAAACTCACTTTGAACAAAAGTTATGGCTGTTTTGTGTCCCACGTCACAAATAGCGTTTTCTCAGCGAGAGAAGGCCAAAATGAACACTTCATGCAGAACTCCTGTATTTTGATGAAAACTTAAAGAAATCAAGCTGTAACTTCAAGTTTATGCATCTTTCTATGCTTTCAGGTTGAAACTTGACTGAAAACTCACTTTGAACAAAAGTTATGGCTGTTTGGTGTCCCACGTCACAAATAGCGTTTTCTCAGCGAGAGAAGGCCAAAATGAACACTTCATGCAGAACTCCTGTATTTTGATGAAAACTCACTGAAATCAAGCTGTAACTTCAAGTTTATGCATCTTTCTATGCTTTCAGGTTGAAACTTGACTGAAAACTCACTTTGAACAAAAGTTAGAGCATTTTTGTGTCGGGGGTCACAAATAGTGTTTTCTCAGCGAGAGAAGGCCAAAATGAACACTTCATGCAGAACTCCTGTATTTTGATGAAAACTCACTGAAATCAAGCTGTAACTTCAAGTTTATGCATCTTTCTATGCTTTCAGGTTGAAACTTGACTGAAAACTCACTTTGAAGAAAAGTTAGAGCATTTTTGTATCACAGGTCACAAATAGTGTTTTCTCAGCGAGAGAAGGCCAAAATGAACACTTCATGCAGAACTCCTGTATTTTGATGAAAACTCACTGAAATCAAGCTGTAACTTCAAGTTTATGCATCTTTCTATGCTTTTAGTTTGAAACTTGACTGAAAACTCACTTTGAACAAAAGTTAGAGCATTTTTGTATCACAGGTCACAAATAGTGTTTTCTCAGCGAGAGAAGGCCAAAATGAACACTTCATGCAGAACTCCTGTATTTTGATGAAAACTCACTGAAATCCACCTGTAACTTCAAGTTTATGCATCTTTCTATGCTTTCAGGTTGAAACTTGACTGAAAACTCACTTTGAACAAAAGTTATGGCTGTTTTTTGTCGCAGGTCACAAATAGTGTTTTCTCAGCGAGAGAAGGCCAAAATGAACACTTCATGCAGAACTCCTGTATTTTGATGAAAACTCACTGAAATCCACCTGTAACTTCAAGTTTATGCATCTTTCTATGCTTTCAGGTTGAAACTTGACTGAAAACTCACTTTGAAGAAAAGTTAGAGCATTTTTGTATCACAGGTCACAAATAGTGTTTTCTCAGAGAGAGAAGGCCAAAATGAACACTTCATGCAGAACTCCTGTATTTTGATGAAAACTCACTGAAATCAAGCTGTAACTTCAAGTTTATGCATCTTTCTATGCTTTCAGGTTGAAACTTGACTGAAAACTCACTTTGAACAAAAGTTATGGCTGTTTTGTGTCGCAGGTCACAAATAGTGTTTTCTCAGCGAGAGAAGGCCAAAATGAACACTTCATGCAAAACTCCTGTATTTTGATGAAAACTCACTGAAATCAAGCTGTAACTTCAAGTTTATGCATCTTTCTATGCTTTCAGGTTGAAACTTGACTGAAAACTCACTTTGAACAAAAGTTAGAGCATTTTTGTATCACAGGTCACAAATAGTGTTTTCTCAGCGAGAGAAGGCCAAAATGAACACTTCATGCAGAACTCCTGTATTTTGATGAAAACTCACTGAAATCCACCTGTAACTTCAAGTTTATGCATCTTTCTATGCTTTCAGGTTGAAACTTGACTGAAAACTCACTTTGAACAAAAGTTATGGCTGTTTTGTGTCGCAGGTCACAAATAGTGTTTTCTCAGCGAGAGAAGGCCAAAATGAACACTTCATGCAGAACTCCTGTATTTTGATGAAAACTCACTGAAATCAAGCTGTAACTTCAAGTTTATGCATCTTTCTATGCTTTCAGGTTGAAACTTGACTGAAAACTCACTTTGAAGAAAAGTTAGAGCATTTTTGTATCACAGGTCACAAATAGTGTTTTCTCAGCGAGAGAAGGCCAAAATGAACACTTCATGCAGAACTCCTGTATTTTGATGAAAACTCACTGAAATCCACCTGTAACTTCAAGTTTATGCATCTTTCTATGCTTTCAGGTTGAAATTTGACTGAAAACTCACTTTGAACAAAAGTTATGGCTGTTTTGTGTCCCACGTCACAAATAGCGTTTTCTCAGCGAGAGAAGGCCAAAATGAACACTTCATGCAGAACTCCTGTATTTTGATGAAAACTCAAAGAAATCAAGCTGTAACTTCAAGTTTATGCATCTTTCTATGCTTTCAGGTTGAAACTTGACTGAAAACTCACTTTGAACAAAAGTTATGGCTGTTTTGTGTCCCACGTCACAAATAGCGTTTTCTCAGCGAGAGAAGGCCAAAATGAACACTTCATGCAGAACTCCTGTATTTTGATGAAAACTCACTGAAATCAAGCTGTAACTTCAAGTTTATGCATCTTTCTATGCTTTCAGGTTGAAACTTGACTGAAAACTCACTTTGAACAAAAGTTAGAGCATTTTTGTGTCGGGGGTCACAAATAGTGTTTTCTCAGCGAGAGAAGGCCAAAATGAACACTTCATGCAGAACTCCTGTATTTTGATGAAAACTCACTGAAATCAAGCTGTAACTTCAAGTTTATGCATCTTTCTATGCTTTCAGGTTGAAACTTGACTGAAAACTCACTTTGAAGAAAAGTTAGAGCATTTTTGTATCACAGGTCACAAATAGTGTTTTCTCAGCGAGAGAAGGCCAAAATGAACACTTCATGCAGAACTCCTGTATTTTGATGAAAACTCACTGAAATCAAGCTGTAACTTCAAGTTTATGCATCTTTCTATGCTTTTAGTTTGAAACTTGACTGAAAACTCACTTTGAACAAAAGTTAGAGCATTTTTGTATCACAGGTCACAAATAGTGTTTTCTCAGCGAGAGAAGGCCAAAATGAACACTTCATGCAGAACTCCTGTATTTTGATGAAAACTCACTGAAATCCACCTGTAACTTCAAGTTTATGCATCTTTCTATGCTTTCAGGTTGAAACTTGACTGAAAACTCACTTTGAACAAAAGTTATGGCTGTTTTTTGTCGCAGGTCACAAATAGTGTTTTCTCAGCGAGAGAAGGCCAAAATGAACACTTCATGCAGAACTCCTGTATTTTGATGAAAACTCACTGAAATCCACCTGTAACTTCAAGTTTATGCATCTTTCTATGCTTTCAGGTTGAAACTTGACTGAAAACTCACTTTGAAGAAAAGTTAGAGCATTTTTGTATCACAGGTCACAAATAGTGTTTTCTCAGAGAGAGAAGGCCAAAATGAACACTTCATGCAGAACTCCTGTATTTTGATGAAAACTCACTGAAATCCACCTGTAACTTCAAGTTTATGCATCTTTCTATGCTTTCAGGTTGAAACTTGACTGAAAACTCACTTTGAACAAAAGTTATGGCTGTTTTGTGTCGCAGGTCAAAAATAGTGTTTTCTCAGCGAGAGAAGGCCAAAATGAACACTTCATGCAGAACTCCTGTATTTTGATGAAAACTCACTGAAATCCACCTGTAACTTCAAGTTTATGCATCTTTCTATGCTTTCAGGTTGAAACTTGACTGAAAACTCACTTTGAAGAAAAGTTAGAGCATTTTTGTATCACAGGTCACAAATAGTGTTTTCTCAGCGAGAGAAGGCCAAAATGAACACTTCATGCAGAACTCCTGTATTTTGATGAAAACTCACTGAAATCAAGCTGTAACTTCAAGTTTATGCATCTTTCTATGCTTTCAGGTTGAAACTTGACTGAAAACTCACTTTGAACAAAAGTTATGGCTGTTTTGTGTCCCACGTCACAAATAGCGTTTTCTCAGCGAGAGAAGGCCAAAATGAACACTTCATGCAGAACTCCTGTATTTTGATGAAAACTCACTGAAATCAAGCTGTAACTTCAAGTTTATGCATCTTTCTATGCTTTCAGGTTGAAACTTGACTGAAAACTCACTTTGAACAAAAGTTATGGCTGTTTTGTGTCCCACGTCACAAATAGCGTTTTCTCAGCGAGAGAAGGCCAAAATGAACACTTCATGCAGAACTCCTGTATTTTGATGAAAACTCACTGAAATCAAGCTGTAACTTCAAGTTTATGCATCTTTCTATGCTTTCAGGTTGAAACTTGACTGAAAACTCACTTTGAACAAAAGTTATGGCTGTTTTGTGTCGCAGGTCACAAATAGTGTTTTCTCAGCGAGAGAAGGCCAAAATGAACACTTCATGCAAAACTCCTGTATTTTGATGAAAACTCACTGAAATCAAGCTGTAACTTCAAGTTTATGCATCTTTCTATGCTTTCAGGTTGAAACTTGACTGAAAACTCACTTTGAACAAAAGTTAGAGCATTTTTGTATCACAGGTCACAAATAGTGTTTTCTCAGCGAGAGAAGGCCAAAATGAACACTTCATGCAGAACTCCTGTATTTTGATGAAAACTCACTGAAATCAAGCTGTAACTTCAAGTTTATGCATCTTTCTATGCTTTCAGGTTGAAACTTGACTGAAAACTCACTTTGAACAAAAGTTATGGCTGTTTTGTGTCGCAGGTCACAAATAGTGTTTTCTCAGCGAGAGAAGGCCAAAATGAACACTTCATGCAGAACTCCTGTATTTTGATGAAAACTCACTGAAATCCACCTGTAACTTCAAGTTTATGCATCTTTCTATGCTTTCAGGTTGAAACTTGACTGAAAACTCACTTTGAAGAAAAGTTAGAGCATTTTTGTATCACAGGTCACAAATAGTGTTTTCTCAGCGAGAGAAGGCCAAAATGAACACTTCATGCAGAACTCCTGTATTTTGATGAAAACTCACTGAAATCCACCTGTAACTTCAAGTTTATGCATCTTTCTATGCTTTCAGGTTGAAATTTGACTGAAAACTCACTTTGAACAAAAGTTATGGCTGTTTTGTGTCCCACGTCACAAATAGCGTTTTCTCAGCGAGAGAAGGCCAAAATGAACACTTCATGCAGAACTCCTGTATTTTGATGAAAACTCAAAGAAATCAAGCTGTAACTTCAAGTTTATGCATCTTTCTATGCTTTCAGGTTGAAACTTGACTGAAAACTCACTTTGAACAAAAGTTATGGCTGTTTTGTGTCCCACGTCACAAATAGCGTTTTCTCAGCGAGAGAAGGCCAAAATGAACACTTCATGCAGAACTCCTGTATTTTGATGAAAACTCACTGAAATCAAGCTGTAACTTCAAGTTTATGCATCTTTCTATGCTTTCAGGTTGAAACTTGACTGAAAACTCACTTTGAACAAAAGTTAGAGCATTTTTGTGTCGCAGGTCACAAATAGTGTTTTCTCAGCGAGAGAAGGCCAAAATGAACACTTCATGCAGAACTGCTGTATTTTGATGAAAACTCACTGAAATCAAGCTGTAACTTCAAGTTTATGCATCTTTCTATGCTTTCAGGTTGAAACTTGACTGAAAACTCACTTTGAAGAAAAGTTAGAGCATTTTTGTATCACAGGTCACAAATAGTGTTTTCTCAGCGAGAGAAGGCCAAAATGAACACTTCATGCAGAACTCCTGTATTTTGATGAAAACTCACTGAAATCAAGCTGTAACTTCAAGTTTATGCATCTTTCTATGCTTTCAGGTTGAAACTTGACTGAAAACTCACTTTGAACAAAAGTTAGAGCATTTTTGTATCACAGGTCACAAATAGTGTTTTCTCAGCGAGAGAAGGCCAAAATGAACACTTCATGCAGAACTCCTGTATTTTGATGAAAACTCACTGAAATCCACCTGTAACTTCAAGTTTATGCATCTTTCTATGCTTTCAGGTTGAAACTTGACTGAAAACTCACTTTGAACAAAAGTTATGGCTGTTTTTTGTCGCAGGTCACAAATACTGTTTTCTCAGCGAGAGAAGGCCAAAATGAACACTTCATGCAGAACTCCTGTATTTTGATGAAAACTCACTTAAATCCACCTGTAACTTCAAGTTTATGCATCTTTCTATGCTTTCAGGTTGAAACTTGACTGAAAACTCACTTTGAACAAAAGTTATGGCTGTTTTTTGTCGCAGGTCACAAATAGTGTTTTCTCAGCGAGAGAAGGCCAAAATGAACACTTCATGCAGAACTCCTGTATTTTGATGAAAACTCACTGAAATCCACCTGTAACTTCAAGTTTATGCATCTTTCTATGCTTTCCGGTTGAAACTTGACTGAAAACTCACTTTGAAGAAAAGTTAGAGCATTTTTGTATCACAGGTCACAAATAGTGTTTTCTCAGCGAGAGAAGGCCAAAATGAACACTTCATGCAGAACTCCTGTATTTTGATGAAAACTCACTGAAATCAAGCTGTAACTTCAAGTTTATGCATCTTTCTATGCTTTCAGGTTGAAACTTGACTGAAAACTCACTTTGAACAAAAGTTATGGCTGTTTTGTGTCCCACGTCACAAATAGCGTTTTCTCAGCGAGAGAAGGCCAAAATGAACACTTCATGCAGAACTCCTGTATTTTGATGAAAACTCACTGAAATCAAGCTGTAACTTCAAGTTTATGCATCTTTCTATGCTTTCAGGTTGAAACTTGACTGAAAACTCACTTTGAACAAAAGTTATGGCTGTTTTGTGTCCCACGTCACAAATAGCGTTTTCTCAGCGAGAGAAGGCCAAAATGAACACTTCATGCAGAACTCCTGTATTTTGATGAAAACTCACTGAAATCAAGCTGTAACTTCAAGTTTATGCATCTTTCTATGCTTTCAGGTTGAAACTTGACTGAAAACTCACTTTGAACAAAAGTTAGAGCATTTTTGTATCACAGGTCACAAATAGCGTTTTCTCAGCGAGAGAAGGCCAAAATGAACACTTCATGCAGAACTCCTGTATTTTGATGAAAACTCACTGAAATCAAGCTGTAACTTCAAGTTTATGCATCTTTCTATGCTTTCAGGTTGAAACTTGACTGAAAACTCACTTTGAAGAAAAGTTATGGCTGTTTTTTGTCCCACGTCACAAATAGCGTTTTCTCAACGAGAGAAGGCCAAAATGAACACTTCATGCAGAACTCCTGTATTTTGATGAAAACTCACTGAAATCAAGCTGTAACTTCAAGTTTATGCATCTTTCTATGCTTTCAGGTTGAAACTTGACTGAAAACTCACTTTGAAGAAAAGTTAGATCATTTTTGTATCACAGGTCACAAATAGTGTTTTCTCAGCGAGAGAAGGCCAAAATGAACACTTCATGCAGAACTCCTGTATTTTGATGAAAATTCACTGAAATCCACCTGTAACTTCAAGTTTATGCATCTTTCTATGCTTTCAGGTTGAAACTTGACTGAAAACTCACTTTGAAAAAAAGTTATGGCTGTTTTGTGTCGCAGGTCACAAATAGTGTTTTCTCAGCGAGAGAAGGCCAAAATGAACACTTCATGCAGAACTCCTGTATTTTGATGAAAACTCACTGAAATCAAGCTGTAACTTCAAGTTTATGCATCTTTCTATGCTTTCAGGTTGAAACTTGACTGAAAACTCACTTTGAAGAAAAGTTAGAGCATTTTTGTATCACAGGTCACAAATAGTGTTTTCTCAGCGAGAGAAGGCCAAAATGAACACTTCATGCAGAACTCCTGTATTTTGATGAAAACTCACTGAAATCCACCTGTAACTTCAAGTTTATGCATCTTTCTATGCTTTCAGGTTGAAACTTGACTGAAAACTCACTTTGAACAAAAGTTATGGCTGTTTTTTGTCGCAGGTCACAAATAGTGTTTTCTCAGCGAGAGAAGGCCAAAATGAACACTTCATGCAGAACTCCTGTATTTTGATGAAAATTCAATGAAATCCACCTGTAACTTCAAGTTTATGCATCTTTCTATGCTTTCAGGTTGAAACTTGACTGAAAACTCACTTTGAAGAAAAGTTAGAGCATTTTTGTGTCGCAGGTCACAAATAGTGTTTTCTCAGCGAGAGAAGGCCAAAATGAACACTTCATGCAGAACTCCTGTATTTTGATGAAAACTCACTGAAATCCACCTGTAACTTCAAGTTTATGCATCTTTCTATGCTTTCAGGTTGAAACTTGACTGAAAACTCACTTTGAAGAAAAGTTAGAGCATTTTTGTATCACAGGTCACAAATAGCGTTTTCTCAGCGAGAGAAGGCCAAAATGAACACTTCATGCAGAACTCCTGTATTTTGATGAAAACTCACTGAAATCCACCTGTAACTTCAAGTTTATGCATCTTTCTATGCTTTCAGGTTGAAACTTGACTGAAAACTCACTTTGAACAAAAGTTAGAGCATTTTTGTATCACAGGTCACAAATAGCGTTTTCTCAGCGAGAGAAGGCCAAAATGAACACTTCATGCAGAACTCCTGTATTTTGATGAAAACTCACTGAAATCAAGCTGTAACTTCAAGTTTATGCATCTTTCTATGCTTTCAGGTTGAAACTTGACTGAAAACTCACTTTGAAGAAAAGTTATGGCTGTTTTTTGTCCCACGTCACAAATAGCGTTTTCTCAACGAGAGAAGGCCAAAATGAACACTTCATGCAGAACTCCTGTATTTTGATGAAAACTCACTGAAATCAAGCTGTAACTTCAAGTTTATGCATCTTTCTATGCTTTCAGGTTGAAACTTGACTGAAAACTCACTTTGAAGAAAAGTTAGAGCATTTTTGTATCACAGGTCACAAATAGTGTTTTCTCAGCGAGAGAAGGCCAAAATGAACACTTCATGCAGAACTCCTGTATTTTGATGAAAATTCACTGAAATCCACCTGTAACTTCAAGTTTATGCATCTTTCTATGCTTTCAGGTTGAAACTTGACTGAAAACTCACTTTGAAAAAAAGTTATGGCTGTTTTGTGTCGCAGGTCACAAATAGTGTTTTCTCAGCGAGAGAAGGCCAAAATGAACACTTCATGCAGAACTCCTGTATTTTGATGAAAACTCACTGAAATCAAGCTGTAACTTCAAGTTTATGCATCTTTCTATGCTTTCAGGTTGAAACTTGACTGAAAACTCACTTTGAAGAAAAGTTAGAGCATTTTTGTATCACAGGTCACAAATAGTGTTTTCTCAGCGAGAGAAGGCCAAAATGAACACTTCATGCAAAACTCCTGTATTTTGATGAAAACTCACTGAAATCCACCTGTAACTTCAAGTTTATGCATCTTTCTATGCTTTCAGGTTGAAACTTGACTGAAAACTCACTTTGAAGAAAAGTTAGAGCATTTTTGTATCACAGGTCACAAATAGTGTTTTCTCAGCGAGAGAAGGCCAAAATGAACACTTCATGCAGAACTCCTGTATTTTGATGAAAACTCACTGAAATCAAGCTGTAACTTCAAGTTTATGCATCTTTCTATGCTTTCAGGTTGAAACTTGACTGAAAACTCACTTTGAAGAAAAGTTAGAGCATTTTTGTATCACAGGTCACAAATAGTGTTTTCTCAGCGAGAGAAGGCCAAAATGAACACTTCATGCAGAACTCCTGTATTTTGATGAAAACTCACTGAAATCCACCTGTAACTTCAAGTTTATGCATCTTTCTATGCTTTCAGGTTGAAACTTGACTGAAAACTCACTTTGAAAAAAAGTTATGGCTGTTTTTTGTCGCAGGTCACAAATAGTGTTTTCTCAGCGAGAGAAGGCCAAAATGAACACTTCATGCAGAACTCCTGTATTTTGATGAAAACTCACTGAAATCAAGCTGTAACTTCAAGTTTATGCATCTTTCTATGCTTTCAGGTTGAAACTTGACTGAAAACTCACTTTGAAGAAAAGTTAGAGCATCTTTGTATCACAGGTCACAAATAGTGTTTTCTCAGCGAGAGAAGGCCAAAATGAACACTTCATGCAGAACTCCTGTATTTTGATGAAAACTCACTGAAATCAAGCTGTAACTTCAAGTTTATGCATCTTTCTATGCTTTCAGGTTGAAACTTGACTGAAAACTCACTTTGAAGAAAAGTTAGAGCATTTTTGTATCACAGGTCACAAATAGTGTTTTCTCATCGAGAGAAGGCCAAAATGAACACTTCATGCAGAACTCCTGTATTTTGATGAAAACTCACTGAAATCCACCTGTAACTTCAAGTTTATGCATCTTTCTATGCTTTCAGGTTGAAACTTGACTGAAAACTCACTTTGAACAAAAGTTATGGCTGTTTTGTGTCGCAGGTCACAAATAGTGTTTTCTCAGCGAGAGAAGGCCAAAATGAACACTTCATGCAAAACTCCTGTATTTTGATGAAAACTCACTGAAATCCACCTGTAACTTCAAGTTTATGCATCTTTCTATGCTTTCAGGTTGAAACTTGACTGAAAACTCAATTTGAAGAAAAGTTAGAGCATTTTTGTAACACAGGTCACAAATAGTGTTTTCTCAGCGAGAGAAGGCCAAAATGAACACTTCATGCAGAACTCCTGTATTTTGATGAAAACTCACTGAAATCAAGCTGTAACTTCAAGTTTATGCATCTTTCTATGCTTTCAGGTTGAAACTTGACTGAAAACTCACTTTGAACAAAAGTTATGGCTGTTTTGTGTCCCACGTCACAAATAGCGTTTTCTCAGCGAGAGAAGGCCAAAATGAACACTTCATGCAGAAATCCTGCATTTTGATGAAAACTCACTGAAATCAAGCTGTAACTTCAAGTTTATGCATCTTTCTATGCTTTCAGGTTGAAACTTGACTGAAAACTCACTTTGAAGAAAAGTTAGAGCATTTTTGTATCACAGGTCACAAATAGTGTTTTCTCAGCGAGAGAAGGCCAAAATGAACACTTCATGCAGAACTCCTGTATTTTGATGAAAACTCACTGAAATCCACCTGTAACTTCAAGTTTATGCATCTTTCTATGCTTTCAGGTTGAAACTTGACTGAAAACTCACTTTGAACAAAAGTTATGGCTGTTTTGTGTCGCAGGTCACAAATAGTGTTTTCTCAGCGAGAGAAGGCCAAAATGAACACTTCATGCAGAACTCCTGTATTTTGATGAAAACTCACTGAAATCCACCTGTAACTTCAAGTTTATGCATCTTTCTATGCTTTCAGGTTGAAACTTGACTGAAAACTCACTTTGAACAAAAGTTATGGCTGTTTTTTGTCGCAGGTCACAAATAGTGTTTTCTCAGCGAGAGAAGGCCAAAATGAACACTTCATGCAGAACTCCTGTATTTTGATGAAAACTCACTGAAATCAAGCTGTAACTTCAAGTTTATGCATCTTTCTATGCTTTCAGGTTGAAACTTGACTGAAAACTCACTTTGAAGAAAAGTTAGAGCATTTTTGTATCACAGGTCACAAATAGTGTTTTCTCAGCGAGAGAAGGCCAAAATGAACACTTCATGCAGAACTCCTGTATTTTGATGAAAACTCACTGAAATCCACCTGTAACTTCAAGTTTATGCATCTTTCTATGCTTTCAGGTTGAAACTTGACTGAAAACTCACTTTGAAGAAAAGTTAGAGCATTTTTGTATCACAGGTCACAAATAGTGTTTTCTCAGCGAGAGAAGGCCAAAATGAACACTTCATGCAGAACTCCTGTATTTTGATGAAAACTCACTGAAATCCACCTGTAACTTCAAGTTTATGCATCTTTCTATGCTTTCAGGTTGAAATTTGACTGAAAACTCACTTTGAACAAAAGTTATGGCTGTTTTGTGTCCCACGTCACAAATAGCGTTTTCTCAGCGAGAGAAGGCCAAAATGAACACTTCATGCAGAACTCCTGTATTTTGATGAAAACTCAAAGAAATCAAGCTGTAACTTCAAGTTTATGCATCTTTCTATGCTTTCAGGTTGAAACTTGACTGAAAACTCACTTTGAACAAAAGTTATGGCTGTTTTGTGTCCCACGTCACAAATAGCGTTTTCTCAGCGAGAGAAGGCCAAAATGAACACTTCATGCAGAACTCCTGTATTTTGATGAAAACTCACTGAATTCAAGCTGTAACTTCAAGTTTATGCATCTTTCTATGCTTTCAGGTTGAAACTTGACTGAAAACTCACTTTGAAGAAAAGTTAGAGCATTTTTGTGTCGCAGGTCACAAATAGTGTTTTCTCAGCGAGAGAAGGCCAAAATGAACACTTCATGCAGAACTCCTGTATTTTGATGAAAACTCACTGAAATCAAGCTGTAACTTCAAGTTTATGCATCTTTCTATGCTTTCAGGTTGAAACTTGACTGAAAACTCACTTTGAAGAAAAGTTAGAGCATTTTTGTATCACAGGTCACAAATAGTGTTTTCTCAGCGAGAGAAGGCCAAAATGAACACTTCATGCAGAACTCCTGTATTTTGATGAAAACTCACTGAAATCAAGCTGTAACTTCAAGTTTATGCATCTTTCTATGCTTTCAGGTTGAAACTTGACTGAAAACTCACTTTGAAGAAAAGTTAGAGCATTTTTGTATCACAGGTCACAAATAGTGTTTTCTCAGCGAGAGAAGGCCAAAATGAACACTTCATGCAGAACTCCTGTATTTTGATGAAAACTCACTGAAATCCACCTGTAACTTCAAGTTTATGCATCTTTCTATGCTTTCAGGTTGAAACTTGACTGAAAACTCACTTTGAACAAAAGTTATGGCTGTTTTTTTGTCGCAGGTCACAAATAGTGTTTTCTCAGCGAGAGAAGGCCAAAATGAACACTTCATGCAGAACTCCTGTATTTTGATGAAAACTCACTGAAATCCACCTGTAACTTCAAGTTTATGCATCTTTCTATGCTTTCAGGTTGAAACTTGACTGAAAACTCACTTTGAAGAAAAGTTAGAGCATTTTTGTATCACAGGTCACAAATAGTGTTTTCTCAGAGAGAGAAGGCCAAAATGAACACTTCATGCAGAACTCCTGTATTTTGATGAAAACTCACTGAAATCCACCTGTAACTTCAAGTTTATGCATCTTTCTATGCTTTCAGGTTGAAACTTGACTGAAAACTCACTTTGAACAAAAGTTATGGCTGTTTTGTGTCGCAGGTCACAAATAGTGTTTTCTCAGCGAGAGAAGGCCAAAATGAACACTTCATGCAGAACTCCTGTATTTTGATGAAAACTCACTGAAATCCACCTGTAACTTCAAGTTTATGCATCTTTCTATGCTTTCAGGTTGAAACTTGACTGAAAACTCACTTTGAAGAAAAGTTAGAGCATTTTTGTATCACAGGTCACAAATAGTGTTTTCTCAGCGAGAGAAGGCCAAAATGAACACTTCATGCAGAACTCCTGTATTTTGATGAAAACTCACTGAAATCAAGCTGTAACTTCAAGTTTATGCATCTTTCTATGCTTTCAGGTTGAAACTTGACTGAAAACTCACTTTGAACAAAAGTTATGGCTGTTTTGTGTCCCACGTCACAAATAGCGTTTTCTCAGCGAGAGAAGGCCAAAATGAACACTTCATGCAGAACTCCTGTATTTTGATGAAAACTCACTGAAATCAAGCTGTAACTTCAAGTTTATGCATCTTTCTATGCTTTCAGGTTGAAACTTGACTGAAAACTCACTTTGAACAAAAGTTATGGCTGTTTTGTGTCCCACGTCACAAATAGCGTTTTCTCAGCGAGAGAAGGCCAAAATGAACACTTCATGCAGAACTCCTGTATTTTGATGAAAACTCACTGAAATCCACCTGTAACTTCAAGTTTATGCATCTTTCTATGCTTTCAGGTTGAAACTTGACTGAAAACTCACTTTGAACAAAAGTTATGGCTGTTTTGTGTCCCACGTCACAAATAGCGTTTTCTCAGCGAGAGAAGGCCAAAATGAACACTTCATGCAGAACTCCTGTATTTTGATGAAAACTCACTGAAATCAAGCTGTAACTTCAAGTTTATGCATCTTTCTATGCTTTCAGGTTGAAACTTGACTGAAAACTCACTTTGAACAAAAGTTATGGCTGTTTTGTGTCGCAGGTCACAAATAGTGTTTTCTCAGCGAGAGAAGGCCAAAATGAACACTTCATGCAAAACTCCTGTATTTTGATGAAAACTCACTGAAATCAAGCTGTAACTTCAAGTTTATGCATCTTTCTATGCTTTCAGGTTGAAACTTGACTGAAAACTCACTTTGAACAAAAGTTATGGCTGTTTTGTGTCCCACGTCACAAATAGCGTTTTCTCAGCGAGAGAAGGCCAAAATGAACACTTCATGCAGAACTCCTGTATTTTGATGAAAACTCACTGAAATCAAGCTGTAACTTCAAGTTTATGCATCTTTCTATGCTTTCAGGTTGAAACTTGACTGAAAACTCACTTTGAACAAAAGTTATGGCTGTTTTGTGTCGCAGGTCACAAATAGTGTTTTCTCAGCGAGAGAAGGCCAAAATGAACACTTCATGCAGAACTCCTGTATTTTGATGAAAACTCACTGAAATCCACCTGTAACTTCAAGTTTATGCATCTTTCTATGCTTTCAGGTTGAAACTTGACTGAAAACTCACTTTGAAGAAAAGTTAGAGCATTTTTGTATCACAGGTCACAAATAGTGTTTTCTCAGCGAGAGAAGGCCAAAATGAACACTTCATGCAGAACTCCTGTATTTTGATGAAAACTCACTGAAATCAAGCTGTAACTTCAAGTTTATGCATCTTTCTATGCTTTCAGGTTGAAATTTGACTGAAAACTCACTTTGAACAAAAGTTATGGCTGTTTTGTGTCCCACGTCACAAATAGCGTTTTCTCAGCGAGAGAAGGCCAAAATGAACACTTCATGCAGAACTCCTGTATTTTGATGAAAACTCAAAGAAATCAAGCTGTAACTTCAAGTTTATGCATCTTTCTATGCTTTCAGGTTGAAACTTGACTGAAAACTCACTTTGAACAAAAGTTATGGCTGTTTTGTGTCCCACGTCACAAATAGCGTTTTCTCAGCGAGAGAAGGCCAAAATGAACACTTCATGCAGAACTCCTGTATTTTGATGAAAACTCACTGAAATCAAGCTGTAACTTCAAGTTTATGCATCTTTCTATGCTTTCAGGTTGAAACTTGACTGAAAACTCACTTTGAACAAAAGTTAGAGCATTTTTGTGTCGCAGGTCACAAATAGTGTTTTCTCAGCGAGAGAAGGCCAAAATGAACACTTCATGCAGAACTCCTGTATTTTGATGAAAACTCACTGAAATCAAGCTGTAACTTCAAGTTTATGCATCTTTCTATGCTTTCAGGTTGAAACTTGACTGAAAACTCACTTTGAAGAAAAGTTAGAGCATTTTTGTATCACAGGTCACAAATAGTGTTTTCTCAGCGAGAGAAGGCCAAAATGAACACTTCATGCAGAACTCCTGTATTTTGATGAAAACTCACTGAAATCAAGCTGTAACTTCAAGTTTATGCATCTTTCTATGCTTTCAGGTTGAAACTTGACTGAAAACTCACTTTGAACAAAAGTTAGAGCATTTTTGTATCACAGGTCACAAATAGTGTTTTCTCAGCGAGAGAAGGCCAAAATGAACACTTCATGCAGAACTCCTGTATTTTGATGAAAACTCACTGAAATCCACCTGTAACTTCAAGTTTATGCATCTTTCTATGCTTTCAGGTTGAAACTTGACTGAAAACTCACTTTGAACAAAAGTTATGGCTGTTTTTTGTCGCAGGTCACAAATAGTGTTTTCTCAGCGAGAGAAGGCCAAAATGAACACTTCATGCAGAACTCCTGTATTTTGATGAAAACTCACTGAAATCCACCTGTAACTTCAAGTTTATGCATCTTTCTATGCTTTCAGGTTGAAACTTGACTGAAAACTCACTTTGAACAAAAGTTATGGCTGTTTTTTGTCGCAGGTCACAAATAGTGTTTTCTCAGCGAGAGAAGGCCAAAATGAACACTTCATGCAGAACTCCTGTATTTTGATGAAAACTCACTGAAATCCACCTGTAACTTCAAGTTTATGAACTTTCTATGCTTTCAGGTTGAAACTTGACTGAAAACTCACTTTGAAGAAAAGTTAGAGCATTTTTGTATCACAGGTCACAAATAGTGTTTTCTCAGAGAGAGAAGGCCAAAATGAACACTTCATGCAGAACTCCTGTATTTTGATGAAAACTCACTGAAATCCACCTGTAACTTCAAGTTTATGCATCTTTCTATGCTTTCAGGTTGAAACTTGACTGAAAACTCACTTTGAACAAAAGTTATGGCTGTTTTGTGTCGCAGGTCAAAAATAGTGTTTTCTCAGCGAGAGAAGGCCAAAATGAACACTTCATGCAGAACTCCTGTATTTTGATGAAAACTCACTGAAATCCACCTGTAACTTCAAGTTTATGCATCTTTCTATGCTTTCAGGTTGAAACTTGACTGAAAACTCACTTTGAAGAAAAGTTAGAGCATTTTTGTATCACAGGTCACAAATAGTGTTTTCTCAGCGAGAGAAGGCCAAAATGAACACTTCATGCAGAACTCCTGTATTTTGAAGAAAACTCACTGAAATCAAGCTGTAACTTCAAGTTTATGCATCTTTCTATGCTTTCAGGTTGAAACTTGACTGAAAACTCACTTTGAACAAAAGTTATGGCTGTTTTGTGTCCCACGTCACAAATAGCGTTTTCTCAGCGAGAGAAGGCCAAAATGAACACTTCATGCAGAACTCCTGTATTTTGATGAAAACTCACTGAAATCAAGCTGTAACTTCAAGTTTATGCATCTTTCTATGCTTTCAGGTTGAAACTTGACTGAAAACTCACTTTGAACAAAAGTTATGGCTGTTTTGTGTCCCACGTCACAAATAGCGTTTTCTCAGCGAGAGAAGGCCAAAATGAACACTTCATGCAGAACTCCTGTATTTTGATGAAAACTCACTGAAATCCACCTGTAACTTCAAGTTTATGCATCTTTCTATGCTTTCAGGTTGAAACTTGACTGAAAACTCACTTTGAACAAAAGTTAGAGCATTTTTGTATCACAGGTCACAAATAGCGTTTTCTCAGCGAGAGAAGGCCAAAATGAACACTTCATGCAGAACTCCTGTATTTTGATGAAAACTCACTGAAATCAAGCTGTAACTTCAAGTTTATGCATCTTTCTATGCTTTCAGGTTGAAACTTGACTGAAAACTCACTTTGAAGAAAAGTTATGGCTGTTTTTTGTCCCACGTCACAAATAGCGTTTTCTCAACGAGTGAAGGCCAAAATCAACACTTCATGCAGAACTCCTGTATTTTGATGAAAACTCACTGAAATCAAGCTGTAACTTCAAGTTTATGCATCTTTCTATGCTTTCAGGTTGAAACTTGACTGAAAACTCACTTTGAAGAAAAGTTAGAGCATTTTTGTATCACAGGTCACAAATAGTGTTTTCTCAGCGAGAGAAGGCCAAAATGAACACTTCATGCAGAACTCCTGTATTTTGATGAAAATTCACTGAAATCCACCTGTAACTTCAAGTTTATGCATCTTTCTATGCTTTCAGGTTGAAACTTGACTGAAAACTCACTTTGAAAAAAAGTTATGGCTGTTTTGTGTCGCAGGTCACAAATAGTGTTTTCTCAGCGAGAGAAGGCCAAAATGAACACTTCATGCAGAACTCCTGTATTTTGATGAAAACTCACTGAAATCAAGCTGTAACTTCAAGTTTATGCATCTTTCTATGCTTTCAGGTTGAAACTTGACTGAAAACTCACTTTGAACAAAAGTTAGAGCATTTTTGTATCACAGGTCACAAATAGCGTTTTCTCAGCGAGAGAAGGCCAAAATGAACACTTCATGCAGAACTCCTGTATTTTGATGAAAACTCACTGAAATCAAGCTGTAACTTCAAGTTTATGCATCTTTCTATGCTTTCAGGTTGAAACTTGACTGAAAACTCACTTTGAAGAAAAGTTATGGCTGTTTTTTGTCCCACGTCACAAATAGCGTTTTCTCAGCGAGAGAAGGCCAAAATGAACACTTCATGCAGAACTCCTGTATTTTGATGAAAACTCACTGAAATCAAGCTGTAACTTCAAGTTTATGCATCTTTCTATGCTTTCAGGTTGAAACTTGACTGAAAACTCACTTTGAAGAAAAGTTAGAGCATTTTTGTATCACAGGTCACAAATAGTGTTTTCTCAGCGAGAGAAGGCCAAAATGAACACTTCATGCAGAACTCCTGTATTTTGATGAAAATTCACTGAAATCCACCTGTAACTTCAAGTTTATGCATCTTTCTATGCTTTCAGGTTGAAACTTGACTGAAAACTCACTTTGAAAAAAAGTTATGGCTGTTTTGTGTCGCAGGTCACAAATAGTGTTTTCTCAGCGAGAGAAGGCCAAAATGAACACTTCATGCAGAACTCCTGTATTTTGATGAAAACTCACTGAAATCAAGCTGTAACTTCAAGTTTATGCATCTTTCTATGCTTTCAGGTTGAAACTTGACTGAAAACTCACTTTGAAGAAAAGTTAGAGCATTTTTGTATCACAGGTCACAAATAGTGTTTTCTCAGCGAGAGAAGGCCAAAATGAACACTTCATGCAGAACTCCTGTATTTTGATGAAAACTCACTGAAATCCACCTGTAACTTCAAGTTTATGCATCTTTCTATGCTTTCAGGTTGAAACTTGACTGAAAACTCACTTTGAACAAAAGTTATGGCTGTTTTGTGTCGCAGGTCACAAATAGTGTTTTCTCAGCGAGAGAAGGCCAAAATGAACACTTCATGCAGAACTCCTGTATTTTGATGAAAACTCACTGAAATCCACCTGTAACTTCAAGTTTATGCATCTTTCTATGCTTTCAGGTTGAAACTTGACTGAAAACTCACTTTGAAGAAAAGTTAGAGCATTTTTGTGTCGCAGGTCACAAATAGTGTTTTCTCAGCGAGAGAAGGCCAAAATGAACACTTCATGCAGAACTCCTGTATTTTGATGAAAACTCACTGAAATCCACCTGTAACTTCAAGTTTATGCATCTTTCTATGCTTTCAGGTTGAAACTTGACTGAAAACTCACTTTGAAGAAAAGTTAGAGCATTTTTGTATCACAGGTCACAAATAGTGTTTTCTCAGCGAGAGAAGGCCAAAATGAACACTTCATGCAGAACTCCTGTATTTTGATGAAAACTCACTGAAATCAAGCTGTAACTTCAAGTTTATGCATCTTTCTATGCTTTCAGGTTGAAACTTGACTGAAAACTCACTTTGAAGAAAAGTTAGAGCATTTTTGTATCACAGGTCACAAATAGTGTTTTCTTAGCGAGAGAAGGCCAAAATGAACACTTCATGCAGAACTCCTGTATTTTGATGAAAACTCACTGAAATCCACCTGTAACTTCAAGTTTATGCATCTTTCTATGCTTTCAGGTTGAAACTTGACTGAAAACTAGCTTTGAAAAAAAGTTATGGCTGTTTTTTGTCTCAGGTCACAAATAGTGTTTTCTCAGCGAGAGAAGGCCAAAATGAACACTTCATGCAGAACTCCTGTATTTTGATGAAAACTCACTGAAATCAAGCTGTAACTTCAAGTTTATGCATCTTTCTATGCTTTCAGGTTGAAACTTGACTGAAAACTCACTTTGAAGAAAAGTTAGAGCATTTTTGTATCACAGGTCACAAATAGTGTTTTCTCAGCGAGAGAAGGCCAAAATGAACACTTCATGCAGAACTCCTGTATTTTGATGAAAACTCACTGAAATCAAGCTGTAACTTCAAGTTTATGCATCTTTCTATGCTTTCAGGTTGAAACTTGACTGAAAACTCACTTTGAAGAAAAGTTAGAGCATTTTTGTATCACAGGTCACAAATAGTGTTTTCTCAGCGAGAGAAGGCCAAAATGAACACTTCATGCAGAACTCCTGTATTTTGATGAAAACTCACTGAAATCCACCTGTAACTTCAAGTTTATGCATCTTTCTATGCTTTCAGGTTGAAACTTGACTGAAAACTCACTTTGAACAAAAGTTATGGCTGTTTTGTGTCGCAGGTCACAAATAATGTTTTCTCAGCGAGAGAAGGCCAAAATGAACACTTCATGCAGAACTCCTGTATTTTGATGAAAACTCACTGAAATCCACCTGTAACTTCAAGTTTATGCATCTTTCTATGCTTTCAGGTTGAAACTTGACTGAAAACTCACTTTGAAGAAAAGTTAGAGCATTTTTGTATCACAGGTCACAAATAGTGTTTTCTCAGCGAGAGAAGGCCAAAATGAACACTTCATGCAGAACTCCTGTATTTTGATGAAAACTCACTGAAATCAAGCTGTAACTTCAAGTTTATGCATCTTTCTATGCTTTCAGGTTGAAACTTGACTGAAAACTCACTTTGAACAAAAGTTATGGCTGTTTTGTGTCCCACGTCACAAATAGCGTTTTCTCAGCGAGAGAAGGCCAAAATGAACACTTCATGCAGAAATCCTGCATTTTGATGAAAACTCACTGAAATCAAGCTGTAACTTCAAGTTTATGCATCTTTCTATGCTTTCAGGTTGAAACTTGACTGAAAACTCACTTTGAAGAAAAGTTAGAGCATTTTTGTATCACAGGTCACAAATAGTGTTTTCTCAGCGAGAGAAGGCCAAAATGAACACTTCATGCAGAACTCCTGTATTTTGATGAAAACTCACTGAAATCCACCTGTAACTTCAAGTTTATGCATCTTTCTATGCTTTCAGGTTGAAACTTGACTGAAAACTCACTTTGAACAAAAGTTATGGCTGTTTTGTGTCGCAGGTCACAAATAGTGTTTTCTCAGCGAGAGAAGGCCAAAATGAACACTTCATGCAGAACTCCTGTATTTTGATGAAAACTCACTGAAATCCACCTGTAACTTCAAGTTTATGCATCTTTCTATGCTTTCAGGTTGAAACTTGACTGAAAACTCACTTTGAACAAAAGTTATGGCTGTTTTGTGTCGCAGGTCACAAATAGTGTTTTCTCAGCGAGAGAAGGCCAAAATGAACACTTCATGCAGAACTCCTGTATTTTGATGAAAACTCACTGAAATCAAGCTGTAACTTCAAGTTTATGCATCTTTCTATGCTTTCAGGTTGAAACTTGACTGAAAACTCACTTTGAAGAAAAGTTAGAGCATTTTTGTATCACAGGTCACAAATAGTGTTTTCTCAGCGAGAGAAGGCCAAAATGAACACTTCATGCAGAACTCCTGTATTTTGATGAAAACTCACTGAAATCCACCTGTAACTTCAAGTTTATGCATCTTTCTATGCTTTCAGGTTGAAACTTGACTGAAAACTCACTTTGAAGAAAAGTTAGAGCATTTTTGTATCACAGGTCACAAATAGTGTTTTCTCAGCGAGAGAAGGCCAAAATGAACACTTCATGCAGAACTCCTGTATTTTGATGAAAAGTCACTGAAATCCACCTGTAACTTCAAGTTTATGCATCTTTCTATGCTTTCAGGTTGAAAGTTGACTGAAAACTCACTTTGAAAAAAAGTTATGGCTGTTTTGTGTCGCAGGTCACAAATAGTGTTTTCTCAGCGAGAGAAGGCCAAAATGAACACTTCATGCAGAACTCCTGTATTTTGATGAAAACTCACTGAAATCCACCTGTAACTTCAAGTTTATGCATCTTTCTATGCTTTCAGGTTGAAACTTGACTGAAAACTCACTTTGAAGAAAAGTTAGAGCATTTTTGTATCACAGGTCACAAATAGTGTTTTCTCAGCGAGAGAAGGCCAAAATGAACACTTCATGCAGAACTCCTGTATTTTGATGAAAACTCACTGAAATCAAGCTGTAACTTCAAGTTTATGCATCTTTCTATGCTTTCAGGTTGAAACTTGACTGAAAACTCACTTTGAACTAAAGTTAGAGCATTTTTGTATCACAGGTCACAAATAGTGTTTTCTCAGCGAGAGAAGGCCAAAATGAACACTTTATGCAGAACTCCTGTATTTTGATGAAAACTCACTGAAATCAAGCTGTAACTTCAAGTTTATGCATCTTTCTATGCTTTCAGGTTGAAACTTGACTGAAAACTCACTTTGAACAAAAGTTATGGCTGTTTTGTGTCCCACGTCACAAATAGCGTTTTCTCAGCGAGAGAAGGCCAAAATGAACACTTCATGCAGAACTCCTGTATTTTGATGAAAACTCACTGAAATCAAGCTGTAACTTCAAGTTTATGCATCTTTCTATGCTTTCAGGTTGAAACTTGACTGAAAACTCACTTTGAACAAAAGTTATGGCTGTTTTGTGTCGCAGGTCACAAATAGTGTTTTCTCAGCGAGAGAAGGCCAAAATGAACACTTCATGCAAAACTCCTGTATTTTGATGAAAACTCACTGAAATCAAGCTGTAACTTCAAGTTTATGCATCTTTCTATGCTTTCAGGTTGAAACTTGACTGAAAACTCACTTTAAGAAAAGTTACAGCATTTTTGTATCACAGGTCACAAATAGTGTTTTCTCAGCGAGAGAAGGCCAAAATGAACACTTCATGCAGAACTCCTGTATTTTGATGAAAACTCACTGAAATCTAGCTGTAACTTCAAGTTTATGCATCTTTCTATGCTTTCAGGTTGAAACTTGACTGAAAACTCACTTTGAACAAAAGTTATGGCTGTTTTGTGTCCCACGTCACATATTGCGTTTTCTCAGCGAGAGAAGGCCAAAATGAACACTTCATGCAGAACTCCTGTATTTTGATGAAAACTCACTGAAATCAAGCTGTAACTTCAAGTTTATGCATCTTTCTATGCTTTCAGGTTGAAACTTGACTGAAAACTCACTTTGAAGAAAAGTTAGAGCATTTTTGTATCACAGGTCACAAATAGTGTTTTCTCAGCGAGAGAAGGCCAAAATGAACACTTCATGCAGAACTCCTGTATTTTGATGAAAACTCACTGAAATCAACCTGTAACTTCAAGTTCATTCATCTTTCCATGCTTTCAGGTGGAAACTTGACTGAAAACTCACTTTGAAGAAAAGTTAGAGCATTTTTGTATCACAGGTCACAAATAGTGTTTTCTCAGCGAGAGAAGGCCAAAATGATCACTTCATGCAGAACTCCTGTATTTTGATGAAAACTCACTGAAATCAAGCTGTAACTTCAAGTTTATGCATCTTTCTATGCTTTCAGGTTGAAACTTGACTGAAAACTCACTTTGAACAAAAGTTATGGCTGTTTTGTGTCGCAGGTCACAAATAGTGTTTTCTCAGCGAGAGAAGGCCAAAATGAACACTTCATGCAGAACTCCTGTATTTTGATGAAAACTCACTGAAATCCACCTGTAACTTCAAGTTTATGCATCTTTCTATGCTTTCAGGTTGAAACTTGACTGAAAACTCACTTTGAACAAAAGTTAGAGCATTTTTGTATCACAGGTCACAAATAGTGTTTTCTCAGCGAGAGAAGGCCAAAATGAACACTTCATGCAGAACTCCTGTATTTTGATGAAAACTCACTGAAATCCACCTGTAACTTCAAGTTTATGCATCTTTCTATGCTTTCAGGTTGAAACTTGACTGAAAACTCACTTTGAACAAAAGTTAGAGCATTTTTGTATCACAGGTCACAAATAGTGTTTTCTCAGCGAGAGAAGGCCAAAATGAACACTTCATGCAGAACTCCTGTATTTTGATGAAAACTCACTGAAATCAATCTGTAACTTTAAGTTTATGCATCTTTCTATGCTTTCAGGTTGAAACTTGACTGAAAACTCACTTTGAAGAAAAGTTAGAGCATTTTTGTATCACAGGTCACAAATAGTGTTTTCTCAGCGAGAGAAGGCCAAAATGAACACTTCATGCAGAACTCCTGTATTTTGATGAAAACTCACTGAAATCCACCTGTAACTTCAAGTTTATGCATCTTTCTATGCTTTCAGGTTGAAACTTGACTGAAAACTCACTTTGAACAAAAGTTATGGCTGTTTTGTGTCGCAGGTCACAAATAGTGTTTTCTCAGCGAGAGAAGGCCAAAATGAACACTTCATGCAGAACTCCTGTATTTTGATGAAAACTCACTGAAATCCACCTGTAACTTCAAGTTTATGCATCTTTCTATGCTTTCAGGTTGAAACTTGACTGAAAACTCACTTTGAAGAAAAGTTAGAGCATTTTTGTATCACAGGTCACAAATAGTGTTTTCTCAGCGAGAGAAGGCCAAAATGAACACTTCATGCAGAACTCCTGTATTTTGATGAAAACTCACTGAAATCCACCTGTAACTTCAAGTTTATGCATCTTTCTATGCTTTCAGGTTGAAACTTGACTGAAAACTCACTTTGAAGAAAAGTTAGAGCATTTTTGTATCACAGGTCACAAATAGTGTTTTCTCAGCGAGAGAAGGCCAAAATGAACACTTCATGCAGAACTCCTGTATTTTGATGAAAACTCACTGAAATCAAGCTGTAACTTCAAGTTTATGCATCTTTCTATGCTTTCAGGTTGAAACTTGACTGAAAATTCACTTTGAAGAAAAGTTAGAGCATTTTTGTATCACAGGTCACAAATAGTGTTTTCTCAGCGAGAGAAGGCCAAAATGAACACTTCATGCAGAACTCCTGTATTTTGATGAAAACTCACTGAAATCCACCTGTAACTTCAAGTTTATGCATCTTTCTATGCTTTCAGGTTGAAACTTGACTGAAAACTCACTTTGAAGAAAAGTTAGAGCATTTTTGTATCACAGGTCACAAATAGTGTTTTCTCAGCGAGAGAAGGCCAAAATGAACACTTCATGCAGAACTCCTGTATTTTGATGAAAACTCACTGAAATCCACCTGTAACTTCAAGTTTATGCATCTTTCTATGCTTTCAGGTTGAAACTTGACTGAAAACTCACTTTGAACAAAAGTTATGGCTGTTTTGTGTCGCAGGTCACAAATAGTGTTTTCTCAGCGAGAGAAGGCCAAAATGAACACTTCATGCAGAACTCCTGTATTTTGATGAAAACTCACTGAAATCCACCTGTAACTTCAAGTTTATGCATCTTTCTATGCTTTCAGGTTGAAACTTGACTGAAAACTCACTTTGAACAAAAGTTAGAGCATTTTTGTATCACAGGTCACAAATAGCGTTTTCTCAGCGAGAGAAGGCCAAAATGAACACTTCATGCAGAACTCCTGTATTTTGATGAAAACTCACTGAAATCAAGCTGTAACTTCAAGTTTATGCATCTTTCTATGCTTTCAGGTTGAAACTTGACTGAAAACTCACTTTGAACAAAAGTTATGGCTGTTTTGTGTCCCACGTCACAAATAGCGTTTTCTCAGCGAGAGAAGGCCAAAATGAACACTTCATGCAGAACTCCTGTATTTTGATGAAAACTCACTGAAATCAAGCTGTAACTTCAAGTTTATGCATCTTTCTATGCTTTCAGGTTGAAACTTGACTGAAAACTCACTTTGAAGAAAAGTTAGAGCATTTTTGTATCACAGGTCACAAATAGTGTTTTCTCAGCGAGAGAAGGCCAAAATGAACACTTCATGCAGAACTCCTGTATTTTGATGAAAACTCACTGAAATCCACCTGTAACTTCAAGTTTATGCATCTTTCTATGCTTTCAGGTTGAAACTTGACTGAAAACTCACTTTGAACATAAGTTAGAGCATTTTTGTATCACAGGTCACAAATAGTGTTTTCTCAGGGAGAGAAGGCCAAAATGAACACTTCATGCAGAACTCCTGTATTTTGATGAAAACTCACTGAAATCCACCTGTAACTTCAAGTTTATGCATCTTTCTATGCTTTCAGGTTGAAACTTGACTGAAAACTCACTTTGAACAAAAGTTATGGCTGTTTTGTGTCGCAGGTCACAAATAGTGTTTTCTCAGCGAGAGAAGGCCAAAATGAACACTTCATGCAGAACTCCTGTATTTTGATGAAAACTCACTGAAATCCACCTGTAACTTCAAGTTTATGCATCTTTCTATGCTTTCAGGTTGAAACTTGACTGAAAACTCACTTTGAAGAAAAGTTAGAGCATTTTTGTATCACAGGTCACAAATAGTGTTTTCTCAGCGAGAGAAGGCCAAAATGAACACTTCATGCAGAACTCCTGTATTTTGATGAAAACTCACTGAAATCCACCTGTAACTTCAAGTTTATGCATCTTTCTATGCTTTCAGGTTGAAACTTGACTGAAAACTCACTTTGAACAAAAGTTAGAGCATTTTTGTATCACAGGTCACAAATAGTGTTTTCTCAGCGAGAGAAGGCCAAAATGAACACTTCATGCAGAACTCCTGTATTTTGATGAAAACTCACTGAAATCCACCTGTAACTTCAAGTTTATGCATCTTTCTATGCTTTCAGGTTGAAACTTGACTGAAAACTCACTTTGAACAAAAGTTATGGCTGTTTTGTGTCGCAGGTCACAAATAGTGTTTTCTCAGCGAGAGAAGGCCAAAATGAACACTTCATGCAGAACTCCTGTATTTTGATGAAAACTCACTGAAATCCACCTGTAACTTCAAGTTTATGCATCTTTCTATGCTTTCAGGTTGAAACTTGACTGAAAACTCACTTTGAAGAAAAGTTAGAGCATTTTTGTATCACAGGTCACAAATAGCGTTTTCTCAGCGAGAGAAGGCCAAAATGAACACTTCATGCAGAACTCCTGTATTTTGATGAAAACTCACTGAAATCCACCTGTAACTTCAAGTTTATGCATCTTTCTATGCTTTCAGGTTGAAACTTGACTGAAAACTCACTTTGAACAAAAGTTATGGCTGTTTTGTGTTGCAGGTCACAAATAGTGTTTTCTCAGCGAGAGAAGGCCAAAATGAACACTTCATGCAGAACTCCTGTATTTTGATGAAAACTCACTGAAATCCACCTGTAACTTCAAGTTTATGCATCTTTCTATGCTTTCAGGTTGAAACTTGACTGAAAACTCACTTTGAAGAAAAGTTAGAGCATTTTTGTATCACAGGTCACAAATAGTGTTTTCTCAGCGAGAGAAGGCCAAAATGAACACTTCATGCAGAACTCCTGTATTTTGATGAAAACTCACTGAAATCAAGCTGTAACTTCAAGTTTATGCATCTTTCTATGCTTTCAGGTTGAAACTTGACTGAAAACTCACTTTGAACAAAAGTTAGAGCATTTTTGTATCACAGGTCACAAATAGTGTTTTCTCAGCGAGAGAAGGCCAAAATGAACACTTTATGCAGAACTCCTGTATTTTGATGAAAACTCACTGAAATCAAGCTGTAACTTCAAGTTTATGCATCTTTCTATGCTTTCAGGTTGAAACTTGACTGAAAACTCACTTTGAACAAAAGTTATGGCTGTTTTGTGTCCCACGTCACAAATAGCGTTTTCTCAGCGAGAGAAGGCCAAAATGAACACTTCATGCAGAACTCCTGTATTTTGATGAAAACTCACTGAAATCAAGCTGTAACTTCAAGTTTATGCATCTTTCTATGCTTTCAGGTTGAAACTTGACTGAAAACTCACTTTGAACAAAAGTTATGGCTGTTTTGTGTCGCAGGTCACAAATAGTGTTTTCTCAGCGAGAGAAGGCCAAAATGAACACTTCATGCAAAACTCCTGTATTTTGATGAAAACTCACTGAAATCCACCTGTAACTTCAAGTTTATGCATCTTTCTATGCTTTCAGGTTGAAACTTGACTGAAAACTCACTTTAAGAAAAGTTACAGCATTTTTGTATCACAGGTCACAAATAGTGTTTTCTCAGCGAGAGAAGGCCAAAATGAACACTTCATGCAGAACTCCTGTATTTTGATGAAAACTCACTGAAATCCACCTGTAACTTCAAGTTTATGCATCTTTCTATGCTTTCAGGTTGAAACTTGACTGAAAACTCACTTTGAACAAAAGTTATGGCTGTTTTGTGTCGCAGGTCACAAATAGTGTTTTCTCAGCGAGAGAAGGCCAAAATGAACACTTCATGCAGAACTCCTGTATTTTGATGAAAACTCACTGAAATCCACCTGTAACTTCAAGTTTATGCATCTTTCTATGCTTTCAGGTTGAAACTTGACTGAAAACTCACTTTGAACAAAAGTTATGGCTGTTTTGTGTCGCAGGTCACAAATAGTGTTTTCTCAGCGAGAGAAGGCCAAAATGAACACTTCATGCAGAACTCCTGTATTTTGATGAAAACTCACTGAAATCCACCTGTAACTTCAAGTTTATGCATCTTTCTATGCTTTCAGGTTGAAACTTGACTGAAAACTCACTTTGAACAAAAGTTATGGCTGTTTTGTGTCGCAGGTCACAAATAGTGTTTTCTCAGCGAGAGAAGGCCAAAATGAACACTTCATGCAGAACTCCTGTATTTTGATGAAAACTCACTGAAATCAAGCTGTAACTTCAAGTTTATGCATCTTTCTATGCTTTCAGGTTGAAACTTGACTGAAAACTCACTTTGAACAAAAGTTATGGCTGTTTTGTGTCCCACGTCACAAATAGCGTTTTCTCAGCGAGAGAAGGCCAAAATGAACACTTCATGCAGAACTCCTGTATTTTGATGAAAACTCACTGAAATCAAGCTGTAACTTCAAGTTTATGCATCTTTCTATGCTTTCAGGTTGAAACTTGACTGAAAACTCACTTTGAACAAAAGTTAGAGCATTTTTGTATCACAGGTCACAAATAGTGTTTTCTCAGCGAGAGAAGGCCAAAATGAACACTTCATGCAGAACTCCTGTATTTTGATGAAAACTCACTGAAATCCACCTGTAACTTCAAGTTTATGCATCTTTCTATGCTTTCAGGTTGAAACTTGACTGAAAACTCACTTTGAACAAAAGTTATGGCTGTTTTGTGTCGCAGGTCACAAATAGTGATTTCTCAGCGAGAGAAGGCCAAAATGAACACTTCATGCAGAACTCCTGTATTTTGATGAAAACTCACTGAAATCAAGCTGTAACTTCAAGTTTATGCATCTTTCTATGCTTTCAGGTTGAAACTTGACTGAAAACTCACTTTGAAGAAAAGTTAGAGCATTTTTGTATCACAGGTCACAAATAGTGTTTTCTCAGCGAGAGAAGGCCAAAATGAACACTTCATGCAGAACTCCTGTATTTTGATGAAAACTCACTGAAATCAAGCTGTAACTTCAAGTTTATGCATCTTTCTATGCTTTCAGGTTGAAACTTGACTGAAAACTCACTTTGAACAAAAGTTACGGCTGTTTTGTGTCGCAGGTCACAAATAGCGTTTTCTCAGCGAGAGAAGGCCAAAATGAACACTTCATGCAGAACTCCTGTATTTTGATGAAAACTCACTGAAATCAAGCTGTAACTTCAAGTTTATGCATCTTTCTATGCTTTCAGGTTGAAACTTGACTGAAAACTCACTTTGAACAAAAGTTATGGCTGTTTTGTGTCCCACGTCACAAATAGCGTTTTCTCAGCGAGAGAAGGCCAAAATGAACACTTCATGCAGAACTCCTGTATTTTGATGAAAACTCACTGAAATCCACCTGTAACTTCAAGTTTATGCATCTTTCTATGCTTTCAGGTTGAAACTTGACTGAAAACTCACTTTGAAGAAAAGTTAGAGCATTTTTGTATCACAGGTCACAAATAGTGTTTTCTCAGCGAGAGAAGGCCAAAATGAACACTTCATGCAGAACTCCTGTATTTTGATGAAAACTCACTGAAATCCACCTGTAACTTCAAGTTTATGCATCTTTCTATGCTTTCAGGTTGAAACTTGACTGAAAACTCACTTTGAAAAAAAGTTATGGCTGTTTTTTGTCGCAGGTCACAAATAGTGTTTTCTCAGCGAGAGAAGGCCAAAATGAACACTTCATGCAGAACTCCTGTATTTTGATGAAAACTCACTGAAATCAAGCTGTAACTTCAAGTTTATGCATCTTTCTATGCTTTCAGGTTGAAACTTGACTGAAAAATCACTTTGAACAAAAGTTAGAGCATTTTTGTATCACAGGTCACAAATAGTGTTTTCTCAGCCAGAGAAGGCCAAAATGAACACTTCATGCAGAACTCCTGTATTTTGATGAAAACTCACTGAAATCAAGCTGTAACTTCAAGTTTATGCATCTTTCTATGCTTTCAGGTTGAAACTTGACTGAAAACTCACTTTGAACAAAAGTTATGGCTGTTTTGTGTCCCACGTCACAAATAGCGTTTTCTCAGCGAGAGAAGGCCAAAATGAACACTTCATGCAGAACTCCTGTATTTTGATGAAAACTCACTGAAATCAAGCTGTAACTTCAAGTTTATGCATCTTTCTATGCTTTCAGGTTGAAACTTGACTGAAAACTCACTTTGAACAAAAGTTATGGCTGTTTTGTGTCGCAGGTCACAAATAGTGTTTTCTCAGCGAGAGAAGGCCAAAATGAACACTTCATGCAGAACTCCTGTATTTTAATGAAAACTCACTGAAATCAAGCTGTAACTTCAAGTTTATGCATCTTTCTATGCTTTCAGGTTGAAACTTGACTGAAAACTCACTTTGAACAAAAGTTAGAGCATTTTTGTATCACAGGTCACAAATAGTGTTTTCTCAGCGAGAGAAGGCCAAAATGAACACTTCATGCAGAACTCCTGTATTTTGATGAAAACTCACTGAAATCAAGCTGTAACTTCAAGTTTATGCATCTTTCTATGCTTTCAGGTTGAAACTTGACTGAAAACTCACTTTGAAGAAAAGTTTGAGCATTTTTGTATCACAGGTCACAAATAGTGTTTTCTCAGCGAGAGAAGGCCAAAATGAACACTTCATGCAGAACTCCTGTATTTTGATGAAAACTCACTGAAATCCACCTGTAACTTCAAGTTTATGCATCTTTCTATGCTTTCAGGTTGAAACTTGACTGAAAACTCACTTTGAACAAAAGTTAGAGCATTTTTGTATCACAGGTCACAAATAGTGTTTTCTCAGCGAGAGAAGGCCAAAATGAACACTTCATGCAGAACTCCTGTATTTTGATGAAAACTCACTGAAATCAAGCTGTAACTTCAAGTTTATGCATCTTTCTATGCTTTCAGGTTGAAACTTGACTGAAAACTCACTTTGAACAAAAGTTATGGCTGTTTTGTATCACAGGTCACAAATAGCGTTTTCTCAGCGAGAGAAGGCCAAAATGAACACTTCATGCAGTACTCCTGTATTTTGATGAAAACTCTCTGAAATCAAGCTGTAACTTCAAGTTTATGCATCTTTCTATGCTTTCAGGTTGAAACTTGACTGAAAACTCACTTTGAAGAAAAGTTAGAGCATTTTTGTATCACAGGTCACAAATAGTGTTTTCTCAGCGAGAGAAGGCCAAAATGAACACTTCATGCAGAACTCCTGTATTTTGATGAAAACTCACTGAAATCCACCTGTAACTTCAAGTTTATGCATCTTTCTATGCTTTCAGGTTGAAACTTGACTGAAAACTCACTTTGAACAAAAGTTAGAGCATTTTTGTATCACAGGTCACAAATAGTGTTTTCTCAGCGAGAGAAGGCCAAAATGAACACTTCATGCAGAACTCCTGTATTTTGATGAAAACTCACTGAAATCCACCTGTAACTTCAAGTTTATGCATCTTTCTATGCTTTCAGGTTGAAACTTGACTGAAAACTCACTTTGAACAAAAGTTATGGCTGTTTTTTGTCGCAGGTCACAAATAGTGTTTTCTCAGCGAGAGAAGGCCAAAATGAACACTTCATGCAGAACTCCTGTATTTTGATGAAAACTCAATGAAATCCACCTGTAACTTCAAGTTTATGCATCTTTCTATGCTTTCAGGTTGAAACTTGACTGAAAACTCACTTTGAAGAAAAGTTAGAGCATTTTTGTGTCGCAGGTCACAAATAGTGTTTTCTCAGCGAGAGAAGGCCAAAATGAACACTTCATGCAGAACTCCTGTATTTTGATGAAAACTCACTGAAATCCACCTGTAACTTCAAGTTTATGCATCTTTCTATGCTTTCAGGTTGAAACTTGACTGAAAACTCACTTTGAAGAAAAGTTAGAGCATTTTTGTATCACAGGTCACAAATAGCGTTTTCTCAGCGAGAGAAGGCCAAAATGAACACTTCATGCAGAACTCCTGTATTTTGATGAAAACTCACTGAAATCCACCTGTAACTTCAAGTTTATGCATCTTTCTATGCTTTCAGGTTGAAACTTGACTGAAAACTCACTTTGAACAAAAGTTAGAGCATTTTTGTATCACAGGTCACAAATAGCGTTTTCTCAGCGAGAGAAGGCCAAAATGAACACTTCATGCAGAACTCCTGTATTTTGATGAAAACTCACTGAAATCAAGCTGTAACTTCAAGTTTATGCATCTTTCTATGCTTTCAGGTTGAAACTTGACTGAAAACTCACTTTGAAGAAAAGTTATGGCTGTTTTTTGTCCCACGTCACAAATAGCGTTTTCTCAACGAGAGAAGGCCAAAATGAACACTTCATGCAGAACTCCTGTATTTTGATGAAAACTCACTGAAATCAAGCTGTAACTTCAAGTTTATGCATCTTTCTATGCTTTCAGGTTGAAACTTGACTGAAAACTCACTTTGAAGAAAAGTTAGAGCATTTTTGTATCACAGGTCACAAATAGTGTTTTCTCAGCGAGAGAAGGCCAAAATGAACACTTCATGCAGAACTCCTGTATTTTGATGAAAATTCACTGAAATCCACCTGTAACTTCAAGTTTATGCATCTTTCTATGCTTTCAGGTTGAAACTTGACTGAAAACTCACTTTGAAAAAAAGTTATGGCTGTTTTGTGTCGCAGGTCACAAATAGTGTTTTCTCAGCGAGAGAAGGCCAAAATGAACACTTCATGCAGAACTCCTGTATTTTGATGAAAACTCACTGAAATCAACCTGTAACTTCAAGTTTATGCATCTTTCTATGCTTTCAGGTTGAAACTTGACTGAAAACTCACTTTGAACAAAAGTTAGAGCATTTTTGTATCACAGGTCACAAATAGTGTTTTCTCAGCGAGAGAAGGCCAAAATGAACACTTCATGCAGAACTCCTGTATTTTGATGAAAACTCACTGAAATCCACCTGTAACTTCAAGTTTATGCATCTTTCTATGCTTTCAGGTTGAAACTTGACTGAAAACTCACTTTGAAGAAAAGTTAGAGCATTTTTGTATCACAGGTCACAAATAGTGTTTTCTCAGCGAGAGAAGGCCAAAATGAACACTTCATGCAGAACTCCTGTATTTTGATGAAAACTCACTGAAATCAAGCTGTAACTTCAAGTTTATGCATCTTTCTATGCTTTCAGGTTGAAACTTGACTGAAAACTCACTTTGAAGAAAAGTTAGAGCATTTTTGTATCACAGGTCACAAATAGTGTTTTCTCAGCGAGAGAAGGCCAAAATGAACACTTCATGCAGAACTCCTGTATTTTGATGAAAACTCACTGAAATCCACCTGTAACTTCAAGTTTATGCATCTTTCTATGCTTTCAGGTTGAAACTTGACTGAAAACTCACTTTGAAAAAAAGTTATGGCTGTTTTTTGTCGCAGGTCACAAATAGTGTTTTCTCAGCGAGAGAAGGCCAAAATGAACACTTCATGCAGAACTCCTGTATTTTGATGAAAACTCACTGAAATCAAGCTGTAACTTCAAGTTTATGCATCTTTCTATGCTTTCAGGTTGAAACTTGACTGAAAACTCACTTTGAAGAAAAGTTAGAGCATCTTTGTATCACAGGTCACAAATAGTGTTTTCTCAGCGAGAGAAGGCCAAAATGAACACTTCATGCAGAACTCCTGTATTTTGATGAAAACTCACTGAAATCAAGCTGTAACTTCAAGTTTATGCATCTTTCTATGCTTTCAGGTTGAAACTTGACTGAAAACTCACTTTGAAGAAAAGTTAGAGCATTTTTGTATCACAGGTCACAAATAGTGTTTTCTCAGCGAGAGAAGGCCAAAATGAACACTTCATGCAGAACTCCTGTATTTTGATGAAAACTCACTGAAATCCACCTGTAACTTCAAGTTTATGCATCTTTCTATGCTTTCAGGTTGAAACTTGACTGAAAACTCACTTTGAACAAAAGTTATGGCTGTTTTGTGTCGCAGGTCACAAATAGTGTTTTCTCAGCGAGAGAAGGCCAAAATGAACACTTCATGCAAAACTCCTGTATTTTGATGAAAACTCACTGAAATCCACCTGTAACTTCAAGTTTATGCATCTTTCTATGCTTTCAGGTTGAAACTTGACTGAAAACTCAATTTGAAGAAAAGTTAGAGCATTTTTGTAACACAGGTCACAAATAGTGTTTTCTCAGCGAGAGAAGGCCAAAATGAACACTTCATGCAGAACTCCTGTATTTTGATGAAAACTCACTGAAATCAAGCTGTAACTTCAAGTTTATGCATCTTTCTATGCTTTCAGGTTGAAACTTGACTGAAAACTCACTTTGAACAAAAGTTATGGCTGTTTTGTGTCCCACGTCACAAATAGTGTTTTCTCAGCGAGAGAAGGCCAAAATGAACACTTCATGCAGAAATCCTGCATTTTGATGAAAACTCACTGAAATCAAGCTGTAACTTCAAGTTTATGCATCTTTCTATGCTTTCAGGTTGAAACTTGACTGAAAACTCACTTTGAAGAAAAGTTAGAGCATTTTTGTATCACAGGTCACAAATAGTGTTTTCTCAGCGAGAGAAGGCCAAAATGAACACTTCATGCAGAACTCCTGTATTTTGATGAAAACTCACTGAAATCCACCTGTAACTTCAAGTTTATGCATCTTTCTATGCTTTCAGGTTGAAACTTGACTGAAAACTCACTTTGAACAAAAGTTATGGCTGTTTTGTGTCGCAGGTCACAAATAGTGTTTTCTCAGCGAGAGAAGGCCAAAATGAACACTTCATGCAGAACTCCTGTATTTTGATGAAAACTCACTGAAATCCACCTGTAACTTCAAGTTTATGCATCTTTCTATGCTTTCAGGTTGAAACTTGACTGAAAACTCACTTTGAACAAAAGTTATGGCTGTTTTTTGTCGCAGGTCACAAATAGTGTTTTCTCAGCGAGAGAAGGCCAAAATGAACACTTCATGCAGAACTCCTGTATTTTGATGAAAACTCACTGAAATCAAGCTGTAACTTCAAGTTTATGCATCTTTCTATGCTTTCAGGTTGAAACTTGACTGAAAACTCACTTTGAAGAAAAGTTAGAGCATTTTTGTATCACAGGTCACAAATAGTGTTTTCTAAGCGAGAGAAGGCCAAAATGAACACTTCATGCAGAACTCCTGTATTTTGATGAAAACTCACTGAAATCCACCTGTAACTTCAAGTTTATGCATCTTTCTATGCTTTCAGGTTGAAACTTGACTGAAAACTCACTTTGAAGAAAAGTTAGAGCATTTTTGTATCACAGGTCACAAATAGTGTTTTCTCAGCGAGAGAAGGCCAAAATGAACACTTCATGCAGAACTCCTGTATTTTGATGAAAACTCACTGAAATCCACCTGTAACTTCAAGTTTATGCATCTTTCTATGCTTTCAGGTTGAAATTTGACTGAAAACTCACTTTGAACAAAAGTTATGGCTGTTTTGTGTCCCACGTCACAAATAGCGTTTTCTCAGCGAGAGAAGGCCAAAATGAACACTTCATGCAGAACTCCTGTATTTTGATGAAAACTCAAAGAAATCAAGCTGTAACTTCAAGTTTATGCATCTTTCTATGCTTTCAGGTTGAAACTTGACTGAAAACTCACTTTGAACAAAAGTTATGGCTGTTTTGTGTCCCACGTCACAAATAGCGTTTTCTCAGCGAGAGAAGGCCAAAATGAACACTTCATGCAGAACTCCTGTATTTGATGAAAACTCACTGAATTCAAGCTGTAACTTCAAGTTTATGCATCTTTCTATGCTTTCAGGTTGAAACTTGACTGAAAACTCACTTGAAGAAAAGTTAGAGCATTTTTGTGTCGCAGGTCACAAATAGTGTTTTCTCAGCGAGAGAAGGCCAAAATGAACACTTCATGCAGAACTCCTGTATTTTGATGAAAACTCACTGAAATCAAGCTGTAACTTCAAGTTTATGCATCTTTCTATGCTTTCAGGTTGAAACTTGACTGAAAACTCACTTTGAAGAAAAGTTAGAGCATTTTTGTATCACAGGTCACAAATAGTGTTTTCTCAGCGAGAGAAGGCCAAAATGAACACTTCATGCAGAACTCCTGTATTTTGATGAAAACTCACTGAAATCAAGCTGTAACTTCAAGTTTATGCATCTTCTATGCTTTCAGGTTGAAACTTGACTGAAAACTCACTTTGAAGAAAAGTTAGAGCATTTTTGTATCACAGGTCACAAATAGTGTTTTCTCAGCGAGAGAAGGCCAAAATGAACACTTCATGCAGAACTCCTGTATTTTGATGAAAACTCACTGAAATCCACCTGTAACTTCAAGTTTATGCATCTTTCTATGCTTTCAGGTTGAAACTTGACTGAAAACTCACTTTGAACAAAAGTTATGGCTGTTTTTTGTCGCAGGTCACAAATAGTGTTTTCTCAGCGAGAGAAGGCCAAAATGAACACTTCATGCAGAACTCCTGTATTTTGATGAAAACTCACTGAAATCCACCTGTAACTTCAAGTTTATGCATCTTTCTATGCTTTCAGGTTGAAACTTGACTGAAAACTCACTTTGAAGAAAAGTTAGAGCATTTTTGTATCACAGGTCACAAATAGTGTTTTCTCAGAGAGAGAAGGCCAAAATGAACACTTCATGCAGAACTCCTGTATTTTGATGAAAACTCACTGAAATCCACCTGTAACTTCAAGTTTATGCATCTTTCTATGCTTTCAGGTTGAAACTTGACTGAAAACTCACTTTGAACAAAAGTTATGGCTGTTTTGTGTCGCAGGTCACAAATAGTGTTTTCTCAGCGAGAGAAGGCCAAAATGAACACTTCATGCAGAACTCCTGTATTTTGATGAAAACTCACTGAAATCCACCTGTAACTTCAAGTTTATGCATCTTTCTATGCTTTCAGGTTGAAACTTGACTGAAAACTCACTTTGAAGAAAAGTTAGAGCATTTTTGTATCACAGGTCACAAATAGTGTTTTCTCAGCGAGAGAAGGCCAAAATGAACACTTCATGCAGAACTCCTGTATTTTGATGAAAACTCACTGAAATCAAGCTGTAACTTCAAGTTTATGCATCTTTCTATGCTTTCAGGTTGAAACTTGACTGAAAACTCACTTTGAACAAAAGTTATGGCTGTTTTGTGTCCCACGTCACAAATAGCGTTTTCTCAGCGAGAGAAGGCCAAAATGAACACTTCATGCAGAACTCCTGTATTTTGATGAAAACTCACTGAAATCAAGCTGTAACTTCAAGTTTATGCATCTTTCTATGCTTTCAGGTTGAAACTTGACTGAAAACTCACTTTGAACAAAAGTTATGGCTGTTTTGTGTCCCACGTCACAAATAGCGTTTTCTCAGCGAGAGAAGGCCAAAATGAACACTTCATGCAGAACTCCTGTATTTTGATGAAAACTCACTGAAATCAAGCTGTAACTTCAAGTTTATGCATCTTTCTATGCTTTCAGGTTGAAACTTGACTGAAAACTCACTTTGAACAAAAGTTATGGCTGTTTTGTGTCCCACGTCACAAATAGCGTTTTCTCAGCGAGAGAAGGCCAAAATGAACACTTCATGCAGAACTCCTGTATTTTGATGAAAACTCACTGAAATCAAGCTGTAACTTCAAGTTTATGCATCTTTCTATGCTTTCAGGTTGAAACTTGACTGAAAACTCACTTTGAACAAAAGTTATGGCTGTTTTGTGTCGCAGGTCACAAATAGTGTTTTCTCAGCGAGAGAAGGCCAAAATGAACACTTCATGCAAAACTCCTGTATTTTGATGAAAACTCACTGAAATCAAGCTGTAACTTCAAGTTTATGCATCTTTCTATGCTTTCAGGTTGAAACTTGACTGAAAACTCACTTTGAACAAAAGTTATGGCTGTTTTGTGTCCCACGTCACAAATAGCGTTTTCTCAGCGAGAGAAGGCCAAAATGAACACTTCATGCAGAACTCCTGTATTTTGATGAAAACTCACTGAAATCAAGCTGTAACTTCAAGTTTATGCATCTTTCTATGCTTTCAGGTTGAAACTTGACTGAAAACTCACTTTGAAGAAAAGTTATGGCTGTTTTGTGTCGCAGGTCACAAATAGTGTTTTCTCAGCGAGAGAAGGCCAAAATGAACACTTCATGCAGAACTCCTGTATTTTGATGAAAACTCACTGAAATCCACCTGTAACTTCAAGTTTATGCATCTTTCTATGCTTTCAGGTTGAAACTTGACTGAAAACTCACTTTGAAGAAAAGTTAGAGCATTTTTGTATCACAGGTCACAAATAGTGTTTTCTCAGCGAGAGAAGGCCAAAATGAACACTTCATGCAGAACTCCTGTATTTTGATGAAAACTCACTGAAATCAAGCTGTAACTTCAAGTTTATGCATCTTTCTATGCTTTCAGGTTGAAATTTGACTGAAAACTCACTTTGAACAAAAGTTATGGCTGTTTTGTGTCCCACGTCACAAATAGCGTTTTCTCAGCGAGAGAAGGCCAAAATGAACACTTCATGCAGAACTCCTGTATTTTGATGAAAACTCAAAGAAATCAAGCTGTAACTTCAAGTTTATGCATCTTTCTATGCTTTCAGGTTGAAACTTGACTGAAAACTCACTTTGAACAAAAGTTATGGCTGTTTTGTGTCCCACGTCACAAATAGCGTTTTCTCAGCGAGAGAAGGCCAAAATGAACACTTCATGCAGAACTCCTGTATTTTGATGAAAACTCACTGAAATCAAGCTGTAACTTCAAGTTTATGCATCTTTCTATGCTTTCAGGTTGAAACTTGACTGAAAACTCACTTTGAACAAAAGTTAGAGCATTTTTGTGTCGCAGGTCACAAATAGTGTTTTCTCAGCGAGAGAAGGCCAAAATGAACACTTCATGCAGAACTCCTGTATTTTGATGAAAACTCACTGAAATCAAGCTGTAACTTCAAGTTTATGCATCTTTCTATGCTTTCAGGTTGAAACTTGACTGAAAACTCACTTTGAAGAAAAGTTAGAGCATTTTTGTATCACAGGTCACAAATAGTGTTTTCTCAGCGAGAGAAGGCCAAAATGAACACTTCATGCAGAACTCCTGTATTTTGATGAAAACTCACTGAAATCAAGCTGTAACTTCAAGTTTATGCATCTTTCTATGCTTTCAGGTTGAAACTTGACTGAAAACTCACTTTGAACAAAAGTTAGAGCATTTTTGTATCACAGGTCACAAATAGTGTTTTCTCAGCGAGAGAAGGCCAAAATGAACACTTCATGCAGAACTCCTGTATTTTGATGAAAACTCACTGAAATCCACCTGTAACTTCAAGTTTATGCATCTTTCTATGCTTTCAGGTTGAAACTTGACTGAAAACTCACTTTGAACAAAAGTTATGGCTGTTTTTTGTCGCAGGTCACAAATAGTGTTTTCTCAGCGAGAGAAGGCCAAAATGAACACTTCATGCAGAACTCCTGTATTTTGATGAAAACTCACTGAAATCCACCTGTAACTTCAAGTTTATGCATCTTTCTATGCTTTCAGGTTGAAACTTGACTGAAAACTCACTTTGAACAAAAGTTATGGCTGTTTTTGTCGCAGGTCACAAATAGTGTTTTCTCAGCGAGAGAAGGCCAAAATGAACACTTCATGCAGAACTCCTGTATTTTGATGAAAACTCACTGAAATCCACCTGTAACTTCAAGTTTATGAACTTTCTATGCTTTCAGGTTGAAACTTGACTGAAAACTCACTTTGAAGAAAAGTTAGAGCATTTTTGTATCACAGGTCACAAATAGTGTTTTCTCAGAGAGAGAAGGCCAAAATGAACACTTCATGCAGAACTCCTGTATTTTGATGAAAACTCACTGAAATCCACCTGTAACTTCAAGTTTATGCATCTTTCTATGCTTTCAGGTTGAAACTTGACTGAAAACTCACTTTGAACAAAAGTTATGGCTGTTTTGTGTCGCAGGTCAAAAATAGTGTTTTCTCAGCGAGAGAAGGCCAAAATGAACACTTCATGCAGAACTCCTGTATTTTGATGAAAACTCACTGAAATCCACCTGTAACTTCAAGTTTATGCATCTTTCTATGCTTTCAGGTTGAAACTTGACTGAAAACTCACTTGAAGAAAAGTTAGAGCATTTTTGTATCACAGGTCACAAATAGTGTTTTCTCAGCGAGAGAAGGCCAAAATGAACACTTCATGCAGAACTCCTGTATTTTGAAGAAAACTCACTGAAATCAAGCTGTAACTTCAAGTTTATGCATCTTTCTATGCTTTCAGGTTGAAACTTGACTGAAAACTCACTTTGAACAAAAGTTATGGCTGTTTTGTGTCCCACGTCACAAATAGCGTTTTCTCAGCGAGAGAAGGCCAAAATGAACACTTCATGCAGAACTCCTGTATTTTGATGAAAACTCACTGAAATCAAGCTGTAACTTCAAGTTTATGCATCTTTCTATGCTTTCAGGTTGAAACTTGACTGAAAACTCACTTTGAACAAAAGTTATGGCTGTTTTGTGTCCCACGTCACAAATAGCGTTTTCTCAGCGAGAGAAGGCCAAAATGAACACTTCATGCAGAACTCCTGTATTTTGATGAAAACTCACTGAAATCCACCTGTAACTTCAAGTTTATGCATCTTTCTATGCTTTCAGGTTGAAACTTGACTGAAAACTCACTTTGAACAAAAGTTAGAGCATTTTTGTATCACAGGTCACAAATAGCGTTTTCTCAGCGAGAGAAGGCCAAAATGAACACTTCATGCAGAACTCCTGTATTTTGATGAAAACTCACTGAAATCAAGCTGTAACTTCAAGTTTATGCATCTTTCTATGCTTTCAGGTTGAAACTTGACTGAAAACTCACTTTGAAGAAAAGTTATGGCTGTTTTTTGTCCCACGTCACAAATAGCGTTTTCTCAACGAGTGAAGGCCAAAATCAACACTTCATGCAGAACTCCTGTATTTTGATGAAAACTCACTGAAATCAAGCTGTAACTTCAAGTTTATGCATCTTTCTATGCTTTCAGGTTGAAACTTGACTGAAAACTCACTTTGAAGAAAAGTTAGAGCATTTTTGTATCACAGGTCACAAATAGTGTTTTCTCAGCGAGAGAAGGCCAAAATGAACACTTCATGCAGAACTCCTGTATTTTGATGAAAATTCACTGAAATCCACCTGTAACTTCAAGTTTATGCATCTTTCTATGCTTTCAGGTTGAAACTTGACTGAAAACTCACTTTGAAAAAAAGTTATGGCTGTTTTGTGTCGCAGGTCACAAATAGTGTTTTCTCAGCGAGAGAAGGCCAAAATGAACACTTCATGCAGAACTCCTGTATTTTGATGAAAACTCACTGAAATCAAGCTGTAACTTCAAGTTTATGCATCTTTCTATGCTTTCAGGTTGAAACTTGACTGAAAACTCACTTTGAACAAAAGTTAGAGCATTTTTGTATCACAGGTCACAAATAGCGTTTTCTCAGCGAGAGAAGGCCAAAATGAACACTTCATGCAGAACTCCTGTATTTTGATGAAAACTCACTGAAATCAAGCTGTAACTTCAAGTTTATGCATCTTTCTATGCTTTCAGGTTGAAACTTGACTGAAAACTCACTTTGAAGAAAAGTTATGGCTGTTTTTTGTCCCACGTCACAAATAGCGTTTTCTCAGCGAGAGAAGGCCAAAATGAACACTTCATGCAGAACTCCTGTATTTTGATGAAAACTCACTGAAATCAAGCTGTAACTTCAAGTTTATGCATCTTTCTATGCTTTCAGGTTGAAACTTGACTGAAAACTCACTTTGAAGAAAAGTTAGAGCATTTTTGTATCACAGGTCACAAATAGTGTTTTCTCAGCGAGAGAAGGCCAAAATGAACACTTCATGCAGAACTCCTGTATTTTGATGAAAATTCACTGAAATCCACCTGTAACTTCAAGTTTATGCATCTTTCTATGCTTTCAGGTTGAAACTTGACTGAAAACTCACTTTGAAAAAAAGTTATGGCTGTTTTGTGTCGCAGGTCACAAATAGTGTTTTCTCAGCGAGAGAAGGCCAAAATGAACACTTCATGCAGAACTCCTGTATTTTGATGAAAACTCACTGAAATCAAGCTGTAACTTCAAGTTTATGCATCTTTCTATGCTTTCAGGTTGAAACTTGACTGAAAACTCACTTTGAAGAAAAGTTAGAGCATTTTTGTATCACAGGTCACAAATAGTGTTTTCTCAGCGAGAGAAGGCCAAAATGAACACTTCATGCAGAACTCCTGTATTTTGATGAAAACTCACTGAAATCCACCTGTAACTTCAAGTTTATGCATCTTTCTATGCTTTCAGGTTGAAACTTGACTGAAAACTCACTTTGAACAAAAGTTATGGCTGTTTTGTGTCGCAGGTCACAAATAGTGTTTTCTCAGCGAGAGAAGGCCAAAATGAACACTTCATGCAGAACTCCTGTATTTTGATGAAAACTCACTGAAATCCACCTGTAACTTCAAGTTTATGCATCTTTCTATGCTTTCAGGTTGAAACTTGACTGAAAACTCACTTTGAAGAAAAGTTAGAGCATTTTTGTGTCGCAGGTCACAAATAGTGTTTTCTCAGCGAGAGAAGGCCAAAATGAACACTTCATGCAGAACTCCTGTATTTTGATGAAAACTCACTGAAATCCACCTGTAACTTCAAGTTTATGCATCTTTCTATGCTTTCAGGTTGAAACTTGACTGAAAACTCACTTTGAAGAAAAGTTAGAGCATTTTTGTATCACAGGTCACAAATAGTGTTTTCTCAGCGAGAGAAGGCCAAAATGAACACTTCATGCAGAACTCCTGTATTTTGATGAAAACTCACTGAAATCAAGCTGTAACTTCAAGTTTATGCATCTTTCTATGCTTTCAGGTTGAAACTTGACTGAAAACTCACTTTGAAGAAAAGTTAGAGCATTTTTGTATCACAGGTCACAAATAGTGTTTTCTTAGCGAGAGAAGGCCAAAATGAACACTTCATGCAGAACTCCTGTATTTTGATGAAAACTCACTGAAATCCACCTGTAACTTCAAGTTTATGCATCTTTCTATGCTTTCAGGTTGAAACTTGACTGAAAACTAGCTTTGAAAAAAAGTTATGGCTGTTTTTTGTCGCAGGTCACAAATAGTGTTTTCTCAGCGAGAGAAGGCCAAAATGAACACTTCATGCAGAACTCCTGTATTTTGATGAAAACTCACTGAAATCAAGCTGTAACTTCAAGTTTATGCATCTTTCTATGCTTTCAGGTTGAAACTTGACTGAAAACTCACTTTGAAGAAAAGTTAGAGCATTTTTGTATCACAGGTCACAAATAGTGTTTTCTCAGCGAGAGAAGGCCAAAATGAACACTTCATGCAGAACTCCTGTATTTTGATGAAAACTCACTGAAATCAAGCTGTAACTTCAAGTTTATGCATCTTTCTATGCTTTCAGGTTGAAACTTGACTGAAAACTCACTTTGAAGAAAAGTTAGAGCATTTTTGTATCACAGGTCACAAATAGTGTTTTCTCAGCGAGAGAAGGCCAAAATGAACACTTCATGCAGAACTCCTGTATTTTGATGAAAACTCACTGAAATCCACCTGTAACTTCAAGTTTATGCATCTTTCTATGCTTTCAGGTTGAAACTTGACTGAAAACTCACTTTGAACAAAAGTTATGGCTGTTTTGTGTCGCAGGTCACAAATAGTGTTTTCTCAGCGAGAGAAGGCCAAAATGAACACTTCATGCAGAACTCCTGTATTTTGATGAAAACTCACTGAAATCCACCTGTAACTTCAAGTTTATGCATCTTTCTATGCTTTCAGGTTGAAACTTGACTGAAAACTCACTTTGAAGAAAAGTTAGAGCATTTTTGTATCACAGGTCACAAATAGTGTTTTCTCAGCGAGAGAAGGCCAAAATGAACACTTCATGCAGAACTCCTGTATTTTGATGAAAACTCACTGAAATCAAGCTGTAACTTCAAGTTTATGCATCTTTCTATGCTTTCAGGTTGAAACTTGACTGAAAACTCACTTTGAACAAAAGTTATGGCTGTTTTGTGTCCCACGTCACAAATAGCGTTTTCTCAGCGAGAGAAGGCCAAAATGAACACTTCATGCAGAAATCCTGCATTTTGATGAAAACTCACTGAAATCAAGCTGTAACTTCAAGTTTATGCATCTTTCTATGCTTTCAGGTTGAAACTTGACTGAAAACTCACTTTGAAGAAAAGTTAGAGCATTTTTGTATCACAGGTCACAAATAGTGTTTTCTCAGCGAGAGAAGGCCAAAATGAACACTTCATGCAGAACTCCTGTATTTTGATGAAAACTCACTGAAATCCACCTGTAACTTCAAGTTTATGCATCTTTCTATGCTTTCAGGTTGAAACTTGACTGAAAACTCACTTTGAACAAAAGTTATGGCTGTTTTGTGTCGCAGGTCACAAATAGTGTTTTCTCAGCGAGAGAAGGCCAAAATGAACACTTCATGCAGAACTCCTGTATTTTGATGAAAACTCACTGAAATCCACCTGTAACTTCAAGTTTATGCATCTTTCTATGCTTTCAGGTTGAAACTTGACTGAAAACTCACTTTGAACAAAAGTTATGGCTGTTTTGTGTCGCAGGTCACAAATAGTGTTTTCTCAGCGAGAGAAGGCCAAAATGAACACTTCATGCAGAACTCCTGTATTTTGATGAAAACTCACTGAAATCAAGCTGTAACTTCAAGTTTATGCATCTTTCTATGCTTTCAGGTTGAAACTTGACTGAAAACTCACTTTGAAGAAAAGTTAGAGCATTTTTGTATCACAGGTCACAAATAGTGTTTTCTCAGCGAGAGAAGGCCAAAATGAACACTTCATGCAGAACTCCTGTATTTTGATGAAAACTCACTGAAATCCACCTGTAACTTCAAGTTTATGCATCTTTCTATGCTTTCAGGTTGAAACTTGACTGAAAACTCACTTTGAAGAAAAGTTAGAGCATTTTTGTATCACAGGTCACAAATAGTGTTTTCTCAGCGAGAGAAGGCCAAAATGAACACTTCATGCAGAACTCCTGTATTTTGATGAAAACTCACTGAAATCCACCTGTAACTTCAAGTTTATGCATCTTTCTATGCTTTCAGGTTGAAACTTGACTGAAAACTCACTTTGAAGAAAAGTTAGAGCATTTTTGTATCACAGGTCACAAATAGCGTTTTCTCAGCGAGAGAAGGCCAAAATGAACACTTTATGCAGAACTCCTGTATTTTGATGAAAACTCACTGAAATCCACCTGTAACTTCAAGTTTATGCATCTTTCTATGCTTTCAGGTTGAAACTTGACTGAAAACTCACTTTGAACAAAAGTTATGGCTGTTTTGTGTCGCAGGTCACAAATAGTGTTTTCTCAGCGAGAGAAGGCCAAAATGAACACTTCATGCAGAACTCCTGTATTTTGATGAAAACTCACTGAAATCCACCTGTAACTTCAAGTTTATGCATCTTTCTATGCTTTCAGGTTGAAACTTGACTGAAAACTCACTTTGAAGAAAAGTTAGAGCATTTTTGTATCACAGGTCACAAATAGTGTTTTCTCAGCGAGAGAAGGCCAAAATGAACACTTCATGCAGAACTCCTGTATTTTGATGAAAACTCACTGAAATCAAGCTGTAACTTCAAGTTTATGCATCTTTCTATGCTTTCAGGTTGAAACTTGACTGAAAACTCACTTTGAACAAAAGTTAGAGCATTTTTGTATCACAGGTCACAAATAGTGTTTTCTCAGCGAGAGAAGGCCAAAATGAACACTTCATGCAGAACTCCTTTATTTTGATGAAAACTCACTGAAATCAAGCTGTAACTTCAAGTTTATGCATCTTTCTATGCTTTCAGGTTGAAACTTGACTGAAAACTCACTTTGAACAAAAGTTATGGCTGTTTTGTGTCCCACGTCACAAATAGCGTTTTCTCAGCGAGAGAAGGCCAAAATGAACACTTCATGCAGAACTCCTGTATTTTGATGAAAACTCACTGAAATCAAGCTGTAACTTCAAGTTTATGCATCTTTCTATGCTTTCAGGTTGAAACTTGACTGAAAACTCACTTTGAACAAAAGTTATGGCTGTTTTGTGTCGCAGGTCACAAATAGTGTTTTCTCAGCGAGAGAAGGCCAAAATGAACACTTCATGCAAAACTCCTGTATTTTGATGAAAACTCACTGAAATCAAGCTGTAACTTCAAGTTTATGCATCTTTCTATGCTTTCAGGTTGAAACTTGACTGAAAACTCACTTTAAGAAAAGTTACAGCATTTTTGTATCACAGGTCACAAATAGTGTTTTCTCAGCGAGAGAAGGCCAAAATGAACACTTCATGCAGAACTCCTGTATTTTGATGAAAACTCACTGAAATCTAGCTGTAACTTCAAGTTTATGCATCTTTCTATGCTTTCAGGTTGAAACTTGACTGAAAACTCACTTTGAACAAAAGTTATGGCTGTTTTCTGTCCCACGTCACAAATTGCGTTTTCTCAGCGAGAGAAGGCCAAAATGAACACTTCATGCAGAACTCCTGTATTTTGATGAAAACTCACTGAAATCAAGCTGTAACTTCAAGTTTATGCATCTTTCTATGCTTTCAGGTTGAAACTTGACTGAAAACTCACTTTGAAGAAAAGTTAGAGCATTTTTGTATCACAGGTCACAAATAGTGTTTTCTCAGCGAGAGAAGGCCAAAATGAACACTTCATGCAGAACTCCTGTATTTTGATGAAAACTCACTGAAATCAACCTGTAACTTCAAGTTCATGCATCTTTCCATGCTTTCAGGTGGAAACTTGACTGAAAACTCACTTTGAAGAAAAGTTAGAGCATTTTTGTATCACAGGTCACAAATAGTGTTTTCTCAGCGAGAGAAGGCCAAAATGATCACTTCATGCAGAACTCCTGTATTTTGATGAAAACTCACTGAAATCAAGCTGTAACTTCAAGTTTATGCATCTTTCGATGCTTTCAGGTTGAAACTTGACTGAAAACTCACTTTGAACAAAAGTTATGGCTGTTTTGTGTCGCAGGTCACAAATAGTGTTTTCTCAGCGAGAGAAGGCCAAAATGAACACTTCATGCAGAACTCCTGTATTTTGATGAAAACTCACTGAATTCCACCTGTAATTTCAAGTTTATGCATCTTTCTATGCTTTCAGGTTGAAACTTGACTGAAAACTCACTTTGAACAAAAGTTAGAGCATTTTTGTATCACAGGTCACAAATAGTGTTTTCTCAGCGAGAGAAGGCCAAAATGAACACTTCATGCAGAACTCCTGTATTTTGATGAAAACTCACTGAAATCAATCTGTAACTTTAAGTTTATGCATCTTTCTATGCTTTCAGGTTGAAACTTGACTGAAAACTCACTTTGAAGAAAAGTTAGAGCATTTTTGTATCACAGGTCACAAATAGTGTTTTCTCAGCGAGAGAAGGCCAAAATGAACACTTCATGCAGAACTCCTGTATTTTGATGAAAACTCACTGAAATCCACCTGTAACTTCAAGTTTATGCATCTTTCTATGCTTTCAGGTTGAAACTTGACTGAAAACTCACTTTGAACAAAAGTTATGGCTGTTTTGTGTCGCAGGTCACAAATAGTGTTTTCTCAGCGAGAGAAGGCCAAAATGAACACTTCATGCAGAACTCCTGTATTTTGATGAAAACTCACTGAAATCCACCTGTAACTTCAAGTTTATGCATCTTTCTATGCTTTCAGGTTGAAACTTGACTGAAAACTCACTTTGAAGAAAAGTTAGAGCATTTTTGTATCACAGGTCACAAATAGTGTTTTCTCAGCGAGAGAAGGCCAAAATGAACACTTCATGCAGAACTCCTGTATTTTGATGAAAACTCACTGAAATCCACCTGTAACTTCAAGTTTATGCATCTTTCTATGCTTTCAGGTTGAAACTTGACTGAAAACTCACTTTGAAGAAAAGTTAGAGCATTTTTGTATCACAGGTCACAAATAGTGTTTTCTCAGCGAGAGAAGGCCAAAATGAACACTTCATGCAGAACTCCTGTATTTTGATGAAAACTCACTGAAATCAAGCTGTAACTTCAAGTTTATGCATCTTTCTATGCTTTCAGGTTGAAACTTGACTGAAAATTCACTTTGAAGAAAAGTTAGAGCATTTTTGTATCACAGGTCACAAATAGTGTTTTCTCAGCGAGAGAAGGCCAAAATGAACACTTCATGCAGAACTCCTGTATTTTGATGAAAACTCACTGAAATCCACCTGTAACTTCAAGTTTATGCATCTTTCTATGCTTTCAGGTTGAAACTTGACTGAAAACTCACTTTGAAGAAAAGTTAGAGCATTTTTGTATCACAGGTCACAAATAGTGTTTTCTCAGCGAGAGAAGGCCAAAATGAACACTTCATGCAGAACTCCTGTATTTTGATGAAAACTCACTGAAATCCACCTGTAACTTCAAGTTTATGCATCTTTCGATGCTTTCAGGTTGAAACTTGACTGAAAACTCACTTTGAACAAAAGTTATGGCTGTTTTGTGTCGCAGGTCACAAATAGTGTTTTCTCAGCGAGAGAAGGCCAAAATGAACACTTCATGCAGAACTCCTGTATTTTGATGAAAACTCACTGAAATCCACCTGTAACTTCAAGTTTATGCATCTTTCTATGCTTTCAGGTTGAAACTTGACTGAAAACTCACTTTGAACAAAAGTTAGAGCATTTTTGTATCACAGGTCACAAATAGCGTTTTCTCAGCGAGAGAAGGCCAAAATGAACACTTCATGCAGAACTCCTGTATTTTGATGAAAACTCACTGAAATCAAGCTGTAACTTCAAGTTTATGCATCTTTCTATGCTTTCAGGTTGAAACTTGACTGAAAACTCACTTTGAACAAAAGTTATGGCTGTTTTGTGTCCCACGTCACAAATAGCGTTTTCTCAGCGAGAGAAGGCCAAAATGAACACTTCATGCAGAACTCCTGTATTTTGATGAAAACTCACTGAAATCAAGCTGTAACTTCAAGTTTATGCATCTTTCTATGCTTTCAGGTTGAAACTTGACTGAAAACTCACTTTGAAGAAAAGTTAGAGCATTTTTGTATCACAGGTCACAAATAGTGTTTTCTCAGCGAGAGAAGGCCAAAATGAACACTTCATGCAGAACTCCTGTATTTTGATGAAAACTCACTGAAATCCACCTGTAACTTCAAGTTTATGCATCTTTCTATGCTTTCAGGTTGAAACTTGACTGAAAACTCACTTTGAACATAAGTTAGAGCATTTTTGTATCACAGGTCACAAATAGTGTTTTCTCAGGGAGAGAAGGCCAAAATGAACACTTCATGCAGAACTCCTGTATTTTGATGAAAACTCACTGAAATCCACCTGTAACTTCAAGTTTATGCATCTTTCTATGCTTTCAGGTTGAAACTTGACTGAAAACTCACTTTGAACAAAAGTTATGGCTGTTTTGTGTCGCAGGTCACAAATAGTGTTTTCTCAGCGAGAGAAGGCCAAAATGAACACTTCATGCAGAACTCCTGTATTTTGATGAAAACTCACTGAAATCCACCTGTAACTTCAAGTTTATGCATCTTTCTATGCTTTCAGGTTGAAACTTGACTGAAAACTCACTTTGAACAAAAGTTAGAGCATTTTTGTATCACAGGTCACAAATAGTGTTTTCTCAGCGAGAGAAGGCCAAAATGAACACTTCATGCAGAACTCCTGTATTTTGATGAAAACTCACTGAAATCCACCTGTAACTTCAAGTTTATGCATCTTTCTATGCTTTCAGGTTGAAACTTGACTGAAAACTCACTTTGAACAAAAGTTAGAGCATTTTTGTATCACAGGTCACAAATAGTGTTTTCTCAGCGAGAGAAGGCCAAAATGAACACTTCATGCAGAACTCCTGTATTTTGATGAAAACTCACTGAAATCCACCTGTAACTTCAAGTTTATGCATCTTTCTATGCTTTCAGGTTGAAACTTGACTGAAAACTCACTTTGAACAAAAGTTATGGCTGTTTTGTGTCGCAGGTCACAAATAGTGTTTTCTCAGCGAGAGAAGGCCAAAATGAACACTTCATGCAGAACTCCTGTATTTTGATGAAAACTCACTGAAATCCACCTGTAACTTCAAGTTTATGCATCTTTCTATGCTTTCAGGTTGAAACTTGACTGAAAACTCACTTTGAAGAAAAGTTAGAGCATTTTTGTATCACAGGTCACAAATAGCGTTTTCTCAGCGAGAGAAGGCCAAAATGAACACTTCATGCAGAACTCCTGTATTTTGATGAAAACTCACTGAAATCCACCTGTAACTTCAAGTTTATGCATCTTTCTATGCTTTCAGGTTGAAACTTGACTGAAAACTCACTTTGAACAAAAGTTATGGCTGTTTTGTGTTGCAGGTCACAAATAGTGTTTTCTCAGCGAGAGAAGGCCAAAATGAACACTTCATGCAGAACTCCTGTATTTTGATGAAAACTCACTGAAATCCACCTGTAACTTCAAGTTTATGCATCTTTCTATGCTTTCAGGTTGAAACTTGACTGAAAACTCACTTTGAAGAAAAGTTAGAGCATTTTTGTATCACAGGTCACAAATAGTGTTTTCTCAGCGAGAGAAGGCCAAAATGAACACTTCATGCAGAACTCCTGTATTTTGATGAAAACTCACTGAAATCAAGCTGTAACTTCAAGTTTATGCATCTTTCTATGCTTTCAGGTTGAAACTTGACTGAAAACTCACTTTGAAGAAAAGTTAGAGCATTTTTGTATCACAGGTCACAAATAGTGTTTTCTCAGCGAGAGAAGGCCAAAATGAACACTTTATGCAGAACTCCTGTATTTTGATGAAAACTCACTGAAATCAAGCTGTAACTTCAAGTTTATGCATCTTTCTATGCTTTCAGGTTGAAACTTGACTGAAAACTCACTTTGAACAAAAGTTATGGCTGTTTTGTGTCCCACGTCACAAATAGCGTTTTCTCAGCGAGAGAAGGCCAAAATGAACACTTCATGCAGAACTCCTGTATTTTGATGAAAACTCACTGAAATCAAGCTGTAACTTCAAGTTTATGCATCTTTCTATGCTTTCAGGTTGAAACTTGACTGAAAACTCACTTTGAACAAAAGTTATGGCTGTTTTGTGTCGCAGGTCACAAATAGTGTTTTCTCAGCGAGAGAAGGCCAAAATGAACACTTCATGCAAAACTCCTGTATTTTGATGAAAACTCACTGAAATCAAGCTGTAACTTCAAGTTTATGCATCTTTCTATGCTTTCAGGTTGAAACTTGACTGAAAACTCACTTTAAGAAAAGTTACAGCATTTTTGTATCACAGGTCACAAATAGTGTTTTCTCAGCGAGAGAAGGCCAAAATGAACACTTCATGCAGAACTCCTGTATTTTGATGAAAACTCACTGAAATCCACCTGTAACTTCAAGTTTATGCATCTTTCTATGCTTTCAGGTTGAAACTTGACTGAAAACTCACTTTGAACAAAAGTTATGGCTGTTTTGTGTCGCAGGTCACAAATAGTGTTTTCTCAGCGAGAGAAGGCCAAAATGAACACTTCATGCAGAACTCCTGTATTTTGATGAAAACTCACTGAAATCCACCTGTAACTTCAAGTTTATGCATCTTTCTATGCTTTCAGGTTGAAACTTGACTGAAAACTCACTTTGAACAAAAGTTATGGCTGTTTTGTGTCGCAGGTCACAAATAGTGTTTTCTCAGCGAGAGAAGGCCAAAATGAACACTTCATGCAGAACTCCTGTATTTTGATGAAAACTCACTGAAATCCACCTGTAACTTCAAGTTTATGCATCTTTCTATGCTTTCAGGTTGAAACTTGACTGAAAACTCACTTTGAACAAAAGTTATGGCTGTTTTGTGTCGCAGGTCACAAATAGTGTTTTCTCAGCGAGAGAAGGCCAAAATGAACACTTCATGCAGAACTCCTGTATTTTGATGAAAACTCACTGAAATCCACCTGTAACTTCAAGTTTATGCATCTTTCTATGCTTTCAGGTTGAAACTTGACTGAAAACTCACTTTGAAGAAAAGTTAGAGCATTTTTGTATCACAGGTCACAAATAGCGTTTTCTCAGCGAGAGAAGGCCAAAATGAACACTTCATGCAGAACTCCTGTATTTTGATGAAAACTCACTGAAATCCACCTGTAACTTCAAGTTTATGCATCTTTCTATGCTTTCAGGTTGAAACTTGACTGAAAACTCACTTTGAACAAAAGTTATGGCTGTTTTGTGTTGCAGGTCACAAATAGTGTTTTCTCAGCGAGAGAAGGCCAAAATGAACACTTCATGCAGAACTCCTGTATTTTGATGAAAACTCACTGAAATCCACCTGTAACTTCAAGTTTATGCATCTTTCTATGCTTTCAGGTTGAAACTTGACTGAAAACTCACCTTGAAGAAAAGTTAGAGCATTTTTGTATCACAGGTCACAAATAGTGTTTTCTCAGCGAGAGAAGGCCAAAATGAACACTTCATGCAGAACTCCTGTATTTTGATGAAAACTCACTGAAATCAAGCTGTAACTTCAAGTTTATGCATCTTTCTATGCTTTCAGGTTGAAACTTGACTGAAAACTCACTTTGAAGAAAAGTTAGAGCATTTTTGTATCACAGGTCACAAATAGTGTTTTCTCAGCGAGAGAAGGCCAAAATGAACACTTTATGCAGAACTCCTGTATTTTGATGAAAACTCACTGAAATCAAGCTGTAACTTCAAGTTTATGCATCTTTCTATGCTTTCAGGTTGAAACTTGACTGAAAACTCACTTTGAACAAAAGTTATGGCTGTTTTGTGTCCCACGTCACAAATAGCGTTTTCTCAGCGAGAGAAGGCCAAAATGAACACTTCATGCAGAACTCCTGTATTTTGATGAAAACTCACTGAAATCAAGCTGTAACTTCAAGTTTATGCATCTTTCTATGCTTTCAGGTTGAAACTTGACTGAAAACTCACTTTGAACAAAAGTTATGCTGTTTTGTGTCGCAGGTCACAAATAGTGTTTTCTCAGCGAGAGAAGGCCAAAATGAACACTTCATGCAAAACTCCTGTATTTTGATGAAAACTCACTGAAATCAAGCTGTAACTTCAAGTTTATGCATCTTTCTATGCTTTCAGGTTGAAACTTGACTGAAAACTCACTTTAAGAAAAGTTATGGCTGTTTTGTGTCCCACGTCACAAATAGCGTTTTCTCAGCGAGAGAAGGCCAAAATGAACACTTCATGCAGAACTCCTGTATTTTGATGAAAACTCACTGAAATCCACCTGTAACTTCAAGTTTATGCATCTTTCTATGCTTTCAGGTTGAAACTTGACTGAAAACTCACTTTGAAGAAAAGTTAGAGCATTTTTGTATCACAGGTCACAAATAGTGTTTTCTCAGCGAGAGAAGGCCAAAATGAACACTTCATGCAGAACTCCTGTATTTTGATGAAAACTCACTGAAATCCACCTGTAACTTCAAGTTTATGCATCTTTCTATGCTTTCAGGTTGAAACTTGACTGAAAACTCACTTTGAAAAAAAGTTATGGCTGTTTTTTGTCGCAGGTCACAAATAGTGTTTTCTCAGCGAGAGAAGGCCAAAATGAACACTTCATGCAGAACTCCTGTATTTTGATGAAAACTCACTGAAATCAAGCTGTAACTTCAAGTTTATGCATCTTTCTATGCTTTCAGGTTGAAACTTGACTGAAAAATCACTTTGAACAAAATTTAGAGCATTTTTGTATCACAGGTCACAAATAGTGTTTTCTCAGCCAGAGAAGGCAAAAATGAACACTTCATGCAGAACTCCTGTATTTTGATGAAAACTCACTGAAATCAATCTGTAACTTTAAGTTTATGCATCTTTCTATGCTTTCAGGTTGAAACTTGACTGAAAACTCACTTTGAAGAAAAGTTAGAGCATTTTTGTATCACAGGTCACAAATAGTGTTTTCTCAGCGAGAGAAGGCCAAAATGAACACTTCATGCAGAACTCCTGTATTTTGATGAAAACTCACTGAAATCAAGCTGTAACTTCAAGTTTATGCATCTTTCTATGCTTTCAGGTTGAAACTTGACTGAAAACTCACTTTGAAGAAAAGTTAGAGCATTTTTGTATCACAGGTCACAAATAGTGTTTTCTCAGCGAGAGAAGGCCAAAATGAACACTTCATGCAGAACTCCTGTATTTTGATGAAAACTCACTGAAATCCACCTGTAACTTCAAGTTTATGCATCTTTCTATGCTTTCAGGTTGAAACTTGACTGAAAACTCACTTTGAACAAAAGTTATGGCTGTTTTGTGTCGCAGGTCACAAATAGTGTTTTCTCAGCGAGAGAAGGCCAAAATGAACACTTCATGCAGAACTCCTGTATTTTGATGAAAACTCACTGAAATCCACCTGTAACTTCAAGTTTATGCATCTTTCTATGCTTTCAGGTTGAAACTTGACTGAAAACTCACTTTGAAGAAAAGTTAGAGCATTTTTGTATCACAGGTCACAAATAGTGTTTTCTCAGCGAGAGAAGGCCAAAATGAACACTTCATGCAGAACTCCTGTATTTTGATGAAAACTCACTGAAATCCACCTGTAACTTCAAGTTTATGCATCTTTCTATGCTTTCAGGTTGAAACTTGACTGAAAACTCACTTTGAAGAAAAGTTAGAGCATTTTTGTATCACAGGTCACAAATAGTGTTTTCTCAGCGAGAGAAGGCCAAAATGAACACTTCATGCAGAACTCCTGTATTTTGATGAAAACTCACTGAAATCAAGCTGTAACTTCAAGTTTATGCATCTTTCTATGCTTTCAGGTTGAAACTTGACTGAAAACTCACTTTGAACAAAAGTTATGGCTGTTTTGTGTCCCACGTCACAAATAGCGTTTTCTCAGCGAGAGAAGGCCAAAATGAACACTTCATGCAGAACTCCTGTATTTTGATGAAAACTCACTGAAATCAAGCTGTAACTTCAAGTTTATGCATCTTTCTATGCTTTCAGGTTGAAACTTGACTGAAAACTCACTTTGAACAAAAGTTAGAGCATTTTTGTATCACAGGTCACAAATAGTGTTTTCTCAGCGAGAGAAGGCCAAAATGAACACTTCATGCAGAACTCCTGTATTTTGATGAAAACTCACTGAAATCCACCTGTAACTTCAAGTTTATGCATCTTTCTATGCTTTCAGGTTGAAACTTGACTGAAAACTCACTTTGAACAAAAGTTATGGCTGTTTTGTGTCGCAGGTCACAAATAGTGATTTCTCAGCGAGAGAAGGCCAAAATGAACACTTCATGCAGAACTCCTGTATTTTGATGAAAACTCACTGAAATCAAGCTGTAACTTCAAGTTTATGCATCTTTCTATGCTTTCAGGTTGAAACTTGACTGAAAACTCACTTTGAAGAAAAGTTAGAGCATTTTTGTATCACAGGTCACAAATAGTGTTTTCTCAGCGAGAGAAGGCCAAAATGAACACTTCATGCAGAACTCCTGTATTTTGATGAAAACTCACTGAAATCAAGCTGTAACTTCAAGTTTATGCATCTTTCTATGCTTTCAGGTTGAAACTTGACTGAAAACTCACTTTGAACAAAAGTTACGGCTGTTTTGTGTCGCAGGTCACAAATAGCGTTTTCTCAGCGAGAGAAGGCCAAAATGAACACTTCATGCAGAACTCCTGTATTTTGATGAAAACTCACTGAAATCAAGCTGTAACTTCAAGTTTATGCATCTTTCTATGCTTTCAGGTTGAAACTTGACTGAAAACTCACTTTGAACAAAAGTTATGGCTGTTTTGTGTCCCACGTCACAAATAGCGTTTTCTCAGCGAGAGAAGGCCAAAATGAACACTTCATGCAGAACTCCTGTATTTTGATGAAAACTCACTGAAATCCACCTGTAACTTCAAGTTTATGCATCTTTCTATGCTTTCAGGTTGAAACTTGACTGAAAACTCACTTTGAAGAAAAGTTAGAGCATTTTTGTATCACAGGTCACAAATAGTGTTTTCTCAGCGAGAGAAGGCCAAAATGAACACTTCATGCAGAACTCCTGTATTTTGATGAAAACTCACTGAAATCCACCTGTAACTTCAAGTTTATGCATCTTTCTATGCTTTCAGGTTGAAACTTGACTGAAAACTCACTTTGAAGAAAAGTTATGGCTGTTTTTTGTCGCAGGTCACAAATAGTGTTTTCTCAGCGAGAGAAGGCCAAAATGAACACTTCATGCAGAACTCCTGTATTTTGATGAAAACTCACTGAAATCAAGCTGTAACTTCAAGTTTATGCATCTTTCTATGCTTTCAGGTTGAAACTTGACTGAAAACTCACTTTGAAGAAAAGTTATGGCTGTTTTGTGTCCCACGTCACAAATAGCGTTTTCTCAGCGAGAGAAGGCCAAAATGAACACTTCATGCAGAACTCCTGTATTTTGATGAAAACTCACTGAAATCAAGCTGTAACTTCAAGTTTATGCATCTTTCTATGCTTTCAGGTTGAAACTTGACTGAAAACTCACTTTGAACAAAAGTTATGGCTGTTTTGTGTCGCAGGTCACAAATAGTGTTTTCTCAGCGAGAGAAGGCAAAAATGAACACTTCATGCAGAACTCCTGTATTTTAATGAAAACTCACTGAAATCAAGCTGTAACTTCAAGTTTATGCATCTTTCTATGCTTTCAGGTTGAAACTTGACTGAAAACTCACTTTGAACAAAAGTTAGAGCATTTTTGTATCACAGGTCACAAATAGTGTTTTCTCAGCGAGAGAAGGCCAAAATGAACACTTCATGCAGAACTCCTGTATTTTGATGAAAACTCACTGAAATCAAGCTGTAACTTCAAGTTTATGCATCTTTCTATGCTTTCAGGTTGAAACTTGACTGAAAACTCACTTTGAAGAAAAGTTTGAGCATTTTTGTATCACAGGTCACAAATAGTGTTTTCTCAGCGAGAGAAGGCCAAAATGAACACTTCATGCAGAACTCCTGTATTTTGATGAAAACTCACTGAAATCCACCTGTAACTTCAAGTTTATGCATCTTTCTATGCTTTCAGGTTGAAACTTGACTGAAAACTCACTTTGAACAAAAGTTAGAGCATTTTTGTATCACAGGTCACAAATAGTGTTTTCTCAGCGAGAGAAGGCCAAAATGAACACTTCATGCAGAACTCCTGTATTTTGATGAAAACTCACTGAAATCAAGCTGTAACTTCAAGTTTATGCATCTTTCTATGCTTTCAGGTTGAAACTTGACTGAAAACTCACTTTGAACAAAAGTTATGGCTGTTTTGTATCACAGGTCACAAATAGCGTTTTCTCAGCGAGAGAAGGCCAAAATGAACACTTCATGCAGTACTCCTGTATTTTGATGAAAACTCTCTGAAATCAAGCTGTAACTTCAAGTTTATGCATCTTTCTATGCTTTCAGGTTGAAACTTGACTGAAAACTCACTTTGAAGAAAAGTTAGAGCATTTTTGTATCACAGGTCACAAATAGTGTTTTCTCAGCGAGAGAAGGCCAAAATGAACACTTCATGCAGAACTCCTGTATTTTGATGAAAACTCACTGAAATCCACCTGTAACTTCAAGTTTATGCATCTTTCTATGCTTTCAGGTTGAAACTTGACTGAAAACTCACTTTGAACAAAAGTTAGAGCATTTTTGTATCACAGGTCACAAATAGTGTTTTCTCAGCGAGAGAAGGCCAAAATGAACACTTCATGCAGAACTCCTGTATTTTGATGAAAACTCACTGAAATCAAGCTGTAACTTCAAGTTTATGCATCTTTCTATGCTTTCAGGTTGAAACTTGACTGAAAACTCACTTTGAACAAAAGTTATGGCTGTTTTGTGTCGCAGGTCACAAATAGTGTTTTCTCAGCGAGAGAAGGCCAAAATGAACACTTCATGCAAAACTCCTGTATTTTGATGAAAACTCACTGAAATCAAGCTGTAACTTCAAGTTTATGCATCTTTCTATGCTTTCAGGTTGAAACTTGACTGAAAACTCACTTTGAACAAAAGTTAGAGCATTTTTGTATCACAGGTCACAAATAGTGTTTTCTCAGCGAGAGAAGGCCAAAATGAACACTTCATGCAGAACTCCTGTATTTTGATGAAAACTCACTGAAATCAAGCTGTAACTTCAAGTTTATGCATCTTTCTATGCTTTCAGGTTGAAACTTGACTGAAAACTCACTTTGAACAAAAGTTATGGCTGTTTTGTGTCGCAGGTCACAAATAGTGTTTTCTCAGCGAGAGAAGGCCAAAATGAACACTTCATGCAGAACTCCTGTATTTTGATGAAAACTCACTGAAATCCACCTGTAACTTCAAGTTTATGCATCTTTCTATGCTTTCAGGTTGAAACTTGACTGAAAACTCACTTTGAAGAAAAGTTAGAGCATTTTTGTATCACAGGTCACAAATAGTGTTTTCTCAGCGAGAGAAGGCCAAAATGAACACTTCATGCAGAACTCCTGTATTTTGATGAAAACTCACTGAAATCAAGCTGTAACTTCAAGTTTATGCATCTTTCTATGCTTTCAGGTTGAAATTTGACTGAAAACTCACTTTGAACAAAAGTTATGGCTGTTTTGTGTCCCACGTCACAAATAGCGTTTTCTCAGCGAGAGAAGGCCAAAATGAACACTTCATGCAGAACTCCTGTATTTTGATGAAAACTCAAAGAAATCAAGCTGTAACTTCAAGTTTATGCATCTTTCTATGCTTTCAGGTTGAAACTTGACTGAAAACTCACTTTGAACAAAAGTTATGGCTGTTTTGTGTCCCACGTCACAAATAGCGTTTTCTCAGCGAGAGAAGGCCAAAATGAACACTTCATGCAGAACTCCTGTATTTTGATGAAAACTCACTGAAATCAAGCTGTAACTTCAAGTTTATGCATCTTTCTATGCTTTCAGGTTGAAACTTGACTGAAAACTCACTTTGAAGAAAAGTTAGAGCATTTTTGTATCACAGGTCACAAATAGTGTTTTCTCAGCGAGAGAAGGCCAAAATGAACACTTCATGCAGAACTCCTGTATTTTGATGAAAACTCACTGAAATCAAGCTGTAACTTCAAGTTTATGCATCTTTCTATGCTTTCAGGTTGAAACTTGACTGAAAACTCACTTTGAACAAAAGTTAGAGCATTTTTGTATCACAGGTCACAAATAGTGTTTTCTCAGCGAGAGAAGGCCAAAATGAACACTTCATGCAGAACTCCTGTATTTTGATGAAAACTCACTGAAATCCACCTGTAACTTCAAGTTTATGCATCTTTCTATGCTTTCAGGTTGAAACTTGACTGAAAACTCACTTTGAACAAAAGTTATGGCTGTTTTTTGTCGCAGGTCACAAATAGTGTTTTCTCAGCGAGAGAAGGCCAAAATGAACACTTCATGCAGAACTCCTGTATTTTGATGAAAACTCACTGAAATCCACCTGTAACTTCAAGTTTATGCATCTTTCTATGCTTTCAGGTTGAAACTTGACTGAAAACTCACTTTGAAGAAAAGTTAGAGCATTTTTGTATCACAGGTCACAAATAGTGTTTTCTCAGCGAGAGAAGGCCAAAATGAACACTTCATGCAGAACTCCTGTATTTTGATGAAAACTCACTGAAATCAAGCTGTAACTTCAAGTTTATGCATCTTTCTATGCTTTCAGGTTGAAACTTGACTGAAAACTCACTTTGAACAAAAGTTATGGCTGTTTTGTGTCCCACGTCACAAATAGCGTTTTCTCAGCGAGAGAAGGCCAAAATGAACACTTCATGCAGAACTCCTGTATTTTGATGAAAACTCACTGAAATCAAGCTGTAACTTCAAGTTTATGCATCTTTCTATGCTTTCAGGTTGAAACTTGACTGAAAACTCACTTTGAACAAAAGTTAGAGCATTTTTGTATCACAGGTCACAAATAGCGTTTTCTCAGCGAGAGAAGGCCAAAATGAACACTTCATGCAGAACTCCTGTATTTTGATGAAAACTCACTGAAATCAAGCTGTAACTTCAAGTTTATGCATCTTTCTATGCTTTCAGGTTGAAACTTGACTGAAAACTCACTTTGAAGAAAAGTTATGGCTGTTTTTTGTCCCACGTCACAAATAGCGTTTTCTCAACGAGAGAAGGCCAAAATGAACACTTCATGCAGAACTCCTGTATTTTGATGAAAACTCACTGAAATCAAGCTGTAACTTCAAGTTTATGCATCTTTCTATGCTTTCAGGTTGAAACTTGACTGAAAACTCACTTTGAACAAAAGTTATGGCTGTTTTGTGTCCCACGTCACAAATAGCGTTTTCTCAGCGAGAGAAGGCCAAAATGAACACTTCATGCAGAACTCCTGTATTTTGATGAAAACTCACTGAAATCAAGCTGTAACTTCAAGTTTATGCATCTTTCTATGCTTTCAGGTTGAAACTTGACTGAAAACTCACTTTGAAGAAAAGTTAGAGCATTTTTGTATCACAGGTCACAAATAGTGTTTTCTCAGCGAGAGAAGGCCAAAATGAACACTTCATGCAGAACTCCTGTATTTTGATGAAAACTCACTGAAATCAAGCTGTAACTTCAAGTTTATGCATCTTTCTATGCTTTCAGGTTGAAACTTGACTGAAAACTCACTTTGAACAAAAGTTAGAGCATTTTTGTATCACAGGTCACAAATAGTGTTTTCTCAGCGAGAGAAGGCCAAAATGAACACTTCATGCAGAACTCCTGTATTTTGATGAAAACTCACTGAAATCCACCTGTAACTTCAAGTTTATGCATCTTTCTATGCTTTCAGGTTGAAACTTGACTGAAAACTCACTTTGAACAAAAGTTATGGCTGTTTTTTGTCGCAGGTCACAAATAGTGTTTTCTCAGCGAGAGAAGGCCAAAATGAACACTTCATGCAGAACTCCTGTATTTTGATGAAAACTCACTGAAATCCACCTGTAACTTCAAGTTTATGCATCTTTCTATGCTTTCAGGTTGAAACTTGACTGAAAACTCACTTTGAAGAAAAGTTAGAGCATTTTTGTATCACAGGTCACAAATAGTGTTTTCTCAGCGAGAGAAGGCCAAAATGAACACTTCATGCAGAACTCCTGTATTTTGATGAAAACTCACTGAAATCAAGCTGTAACTTCAAGTTTATGCATCTTTCTATGCTTTCAGGTTGAAACTTGACTGAAAACTCACTTTGAACAAAAGTTATGGCTGTTTTGTGTCCCACGTCACAAATAGCGTTTTCTCAGCGAGAGAAGGCCAAAATGAACACTTCATGCAGAACTCCTGTATTTTGATGAAAACTCACTGAAATCAAGCTGTAACTTCAAGTTTATGCATCTTTCTATGCTTTCAGGTTGAAACTTGACTGAAAACTCACTTTGAACAAAAGTTAGAGCATTTTTGTATCACAGGTCACAAATAGCGTTTTCTCAGCGAGAGAAGGCCAAAATGAACACTTCATGCAGAACTCCTGTATTTTGATGAAAACTCACTGAAATCAAGCTGTAACTTCAAGTTTATGCATCTTTCTATGCTTTCAGGTTGAAACTTGACTGAAAACTCACTTTGAAGAAAAGTTATGGCTGTTTTTTGTCCCACGTCACAAATAGCGTTTTCTCAACGAGAGAAGGCCAAAATGAACACTTCATGCAGAACTCCTGTATTTTGATGAAAACTCACTGAAATCAAGCTGTAACTTCAAGTTTATGCATCTTTCTATGCTTTCAGGTTGAAACTTGACTGAAAACTCACTTTGAAGAAAAGTTAGATCATTTTTGTATCACAGGTCACAAATAGTGTTTTCTCAGCGAGAGAAGGCCAAAATGAACACTTCATGCAGAACTCCTGTATTTTGATGAAAATTCACTGAAATCCACCTGTAACTTCAAGTTTATGCATCTTTCTATGCTTTCAGGTTGAAACTTGACTGAAAACTCACTTTGAAAAAAAGTTATGGCTGTTTTGTGTCGCAGGTCACAAATAGTGTTTTCTCAGCGAGAGAAGGCCAAAATGAACACTTCATGCAGAACTCCTGTATTTTGATGAAAACTCACTGAAATCAAGCTGTAACTTCAAGTTTATGCATCTTTCTATGCTTTCAGGTTGAAACTTGACTGAAAACTCACTTTGAAGAAAAGTTAGAGCATTTTTGTATCACAGGTCACAAATAGTGTTTTCTCAGCGAGAGAAGGCCAAAATGAACACTTCATGCAGAACTCCTGTATTTTGATGAAAACTCACTGAAATCCACCTGTAACTTCAAGTTTATGCATCTTTCTATGCTTTCAGGTTGAAACTTGACTGAAAACTCACTTTGAACAAAAGTTATGGCTGTTTTTTGTCGCAGGTCACAAATAGTGTTTTCTCAGCGAGAGAAGGCCAAAATGAACACTTCATGCAGAACTCCTGTATTTTGATGAAAACTCAATGAAATCCACCTGTAACTTCAAGTTTATGCATCTTTCTATGCTTTCAGGTTGAAACTTGACTGAAAACTCACTTTGAAGAAAAGTTAGAGCATTTTTGTGTCGCAGGTCACAAATAGTGTTTTCTCAGCGAGAGAAGGCCAAAATGAACACTTCATGCAGAACTCCTGTATTTTGATGAAAACTCACTGAAATCCACCTGTAACTTCAAGTTTATGCATCTTTCTATGCTTTCAGGTTGAAACTTGACTGAAAACTCACTTTGAAGAAAAGTTAGAGCATTTTTGTATCACAGGTCACAAATAGCGTTTTCTCAGCGAGAGAAGGCCAAAATGAACACTTCATGCAGAACTCCTGTATTTTGATGAAAACTCACTGAAATCCACCTGTAACTTCAAGTTTATGCATCTTTCTATGCTTTCAGGTTGAAACTTGACTGAAAACTCACTTTGAACAAAAGTTAGAGCATTTTTGTATCACAGGTCACAAATAGCGTTTTCTCAGCGAGAGAAGGCCAAAATGAACACTTCATGCAGAACTCCTGTATTTTGATGAAAACTCACTGAAATCAAGCTGTAACTTCAAGTTTATGCATCTTTCTATGCTTTCAGGTTGAAACTTGACTGAAAACTCACTTTGAAGAAAAGTTATGGCTGTTTTTTGTCCCACGTCACAAATAGCGTTTTCTCAACGAGAGAAGGCCAAAATGAACACTTCATGCAGAACTCCTGTATTTTGATGAAAACTCACTGAAATCAAGCTGTAACTTCAAGTTTATGCATCTTTCTATGCTTTCAGGTTGAAACTTGACTGAAAACTCACTTTGAAGAAAAGTTAGAGCATTTTTGTATCACAGGTCACAAATAGTGTTTTCTCAGCGAGAGAAGGCCAAAATGAACACTTCATGCAGAACTCCTGTATTTTGATGAAAATTCACTGAAATCCACCTGTAACTTCAAGTTTATGCATCTTTCTATGCTTTCAGGTTGAAACTTGACTGAAAACTCACTTTGAAAAAAAGTTATGGCTGTTTTGTGTCGCAGGTCACAAATAGTGTTTTCTCAGCGAGAGAAGGCCAAAATGAACACTTCATGCAGAACTCCTGTATTTTGATGAAAACTCACTGAAATCAACCTGTAACTTCAAGTTTATGCATCTTTCTATGCTTTCAGGTTGAAACTTGACTGAAAACTCACTTTGAACAAAAGTTAGAGCATTTTTGTATCACAGGTCACAAATAGTGTTTTCTCAGCGAGAGAAGGCCAAAATGAACACTTCATGCAGAACTCCTGTATTTTGATGAAAACTCACTGAAATCCACCTGTAACTTCAAGTTTATGCATCTTTCTATGCTTTCAGGTTGAAACTTGACTGAAAACTCACTTTGAAGAAAAGTTAGAGCATTTTTGTATCACAGGTCACAAATAGTGTTTTCTCAGCGAGAGAAGGCCAAAATGAACACTTCATGCAGAACTCCTGTATTTTGATGAAAACTCACTGAAATCAAGCTGTAACTTCAAGTTTATGCATCTTTCTATGCTTTCAGGTTGAAACTTGACTGAAAACTCACTTTGAAGAAAAGTTAGAGCATTTTTGTATCACAGGTCACAAATAGTGTTTTCTCAGCGAGAGAAGGCCAAAATGAACACTTCATGCAGAACTCCTGTATTTTGATGAAAACTCACTGAAATCCACCTGTAACTTCAAGTTTATGCATCTTTCTATGCTTTCAGGTTGAAACTTGACTGAAAACTCACTTTGAAAAAAAGTTATGGCTGTTTTTTGTCGCAGGTCACAAATAGTGTTTTCTCAGCGAGAGAAGGCCAAAATGAACACTTCATGCAGAACTCCTGTATTTTGATGAAAACTCACTGAAATCAAGCTGTAACTTCAAGTTTATGCATCTTTCTATGCTTTCAGGTTGAAACTTGACTGAAAACTCACTTTGAAGAAAAGTTAGAGCATCTTTGTATCACAGGTCACAAATAGTGTTTTCTCAGCGAGAGAAGGCCAAAATGAACACTTCATGCAGAACTCCTGTATTTTGATGAAAACTCACTGAAATCAAGCTGTAACTTCAAGTTTATGCATCTTTCTATGCTTTCAGGTTGAAACTTGACTGAAAACTCACTTTGAAGAAAAGTTAGAGCATTTTTGTATCACAGGTCACAAATAGTGTTTTCTCAGCGAGAGAAGGCCAAAATGAACACTTCATGCAGAACTCCTGTATTTTGATGAAAACTCACTGAAATCCACCTGTAACTTCAAGTTTATGCATCTTTCTATGCTTTCAGGTTGAAACTTGACTGAAAACTCACTTTGAACAAAAGTTATGGCTGTTTTGTGTCGCAGGTCACAAATAGTGTTTTCTCAGCGAGAGAAGGCCAAAATGAACACTTCATGCAAAACTCCTGTATTTTGATGAAAACTCACTGAAATCCACCTGTAACTTCAAGTTTATGCATCTTTCTATGCTTTCAGGTTGAAACTTGACTGAAAACTCAATTTGAAGAAAAGTTAGAGCATTTTTGTAACACAGGTCACAAATAGTGTTTTCTCAGCGAGAGAAGGCCAAAATGAACACTTCATGCAGAACTCCTGTATTTTGATGAAAACTCACTGAAATCAAGCTGTAACTTCAAGTTTATGCATCTTTCTATGCTTTCAGGTTGAAACTTGACTGAAAACTCACTTTGAACAAAAGTTATGGCTGTTTTGTGTCCCACGTCACAAATAGCGTTTTCTCAGCGAGAGAAGGCCAAAATGAACACTTCATGCAGAAATCCTGCATTTTGATGAAAACTCACTGAAATCAAGCTGTAACTTCAAGTTTATGCATCTTTCTATGCTTTCAGGTTGAAACTTGACTGAAAACTCACTTTGAAGAAAAGTTAGAGCATTTTTGTATCACAGGTCACAAATAGTGTTTTCTCAGCGAGAGAAGGCCAAAATGAACACTTCATGCAGAACTCCTGTATTTTGATGAAAACTCACTGAAATCCACCTGTAACTTCAAGTTTATGCATCTTTCTATGCTTTCAGGTTGAAACTTGACTGAAAACTCACTTTGAACAAAAGTTATGGCTGTTTTGTGTCGCAGGTCACAAATAGTGTTTTCTCAGCGAGAGAAGGCCAAAATGAACACTTCATGCAGAACTCCTGTATTTTGATGAAAACTCACTGAAATCCACCTGTAACTTCAAGTTTATGCATCTTTCTATGCTTTCAGGTTGAAACTTGACTGAAAACTCACTTTGAACAAAAGTTATGGCTGTTTTTTGTCGCAGGTCACAAATAGTGTTTTCTCAGCGAGAGAAGGCCAAAATGAACACTTCATGCAGAACTCCTGTATTTTGATGAAAACTCACTGAAATCAAGCTGTAACTTCAAGTTTATGCATCTTTCTATGCTTTCAGGTTGAAACTTGACTGAAAACTCACTTTGAAGAAAAGTTAGAGCATTTTTGTATCACAGGTCACAAATAGTGTTTTCTCAGCGAGAGAAGGCCAAAATGAACACTTCATGCAGAACTCCTGTATTTTGATGAAAACTCACTGAAATCCACCTGTAACTTCAAGTTTATGCATCTTTCTATGCTTTCAGGTTGAAACTTGACTGAAAACTCACTTTGAAGAAAAGTTAGAGCATTTTTGTATCACAGGTCACAAATAGTGTTTTCTCAGCGAGAGAAGGCCAAAATGAACACTTCATGCAGAACTCCTGTATTTTGATGAAAACTCACTGAAATCCACCTGTAACTTCAAGTTTATGCATCTTTCTATGCTTTCAGGTTGAAATTTGACTGAAAACTCACTTTGAACAAAAGTTATGGCTGTTTTGTGTCCCACGTCACAAATAGCGTTTTCTCAGCGAGAGAAGGCCAAAATGAACACTTCATGCAGAACTCCTGTATTTTGATGAAAACTCAAAGAAATCAAGCTGTAACTTCAAGTTTATGCATCTTTCTATGCTTTCAGGTTGAAACTTGACTGAAAACTCACTTTGAACAAAAGTTATGGCTGTTTTGTGTCCCACGTCACAAATAGCGTTTTCTCAGCGAGAGAAGGCCAAAATGAACACTTCATGCAGAACTCCTGTATTTTGATGAAAACTCACTGAATTCAAGCTGTAACTTCAAGTTTATGCATCTTTCTATGCTTTCAGGTTGAAACTTGACTGAAAACTCACTTTGAAGAAAAGTTAGAGCATTTTTGTGTCGCAGGTCACAAATAGTGTTTTCTCAGCGAGAGAAGGCCAAAATGAACACTTCATGCAGAACTCCTGTATTTTGATGAAAACTCACTGAAATCAAGCTGTAACTTCAAGTTTATGCATCTTTCTATGCTTTCAGGTTGAAACTTGACTGAAAACTCACTTTGAAGAAAAGTTAGAGCATTTTTGTATCACAGGTCACAAATAGTGTTTTCTCAGCGAGAGAAGGCCAAAATGAACACTTCATGCAGAACTCCTGTATTTTGATGAAAACTCACTGAAATCAAGCTGTAACTTCAAGTTTATGCATCTTTCTATGCTTTCAGGTTGAAACTTGACTGAAAACTCACTTTGAAGAAAAGTTAGAGCATTTTTGTATCACAGGTCACAAATAGTGTTTTCTCAGCGAGAGAAGGCCAAAATGAACACTTCATGCAGAACTCCTGTATTTTGATGAAAACTCACTGAAATCCACCTGTAACTTCAAGTTTATGCATCTTTCTATGCTTTCAGGTTGAAACTTGACTGAAAACTCACTTTGAACAAAAGTTATGGCTGTTTTTTGTCGCAGGTCACAAATAGTGTTTTCTCAGCGAGAGAAGGCCAAAATGAACACTTCATGCAGAACTCCTGTATTTTGATGAAAACTCACTGAAATCCACCTGTAACTTCAAGTTTATGCATCTTTCTATGCTTTCAGGTTGAAACTTGACTGAAAACTCACTTTGAAGAAAAGTTAGAGCATTTTTGTATCACAGGTCACAAATAGTGTTTTCTCAGAGAGAGAAGGCCAAAATGAACACTTCATGCAGAACTCCTGTATTTTGATGAAAACTCACTGAAATCCACCTGTAACTTCAAGTTTATGCATCTTTCTATGCTTTCAGGTTGAAACTTGACTGAAAACTCACTTTGAACAAAAGTTATGGCTGTTTTGTGTCGCAGGTCACAAATAGTGTTTTCTCAGCGAGAGAAGGCCAAAATGAACACTTCATGCAGAACTCCTGTATTTTGATGAAAACTCACTGAAATCCACCTGTAACTTCAAGTTTATGCATCTTTCTATGCTTTCAGGTTGAAACTTGACTGAAAACTCACTTTGAAGAAAAGTTAGAGCATTTTTGTATCACAGGTCACAAATAGTGTTTTCTCAGCGAGAGAAGGCCAAAATGAACACTTCATGCAGAACTCCTGTATTTTGATGAAAACGCACTGAAATCAAGCTGTAACTTCAAGTTTATGCATCTTTCTATGCTTTCAGGTTGAAACTTGACTGAAAACTCACTTTGAACAAAAGTTATGGCTGTTTTGTGTCCCACGTCACAAATAGCGTTTTCTCAGCGAGAGAAGGCCAAAATGAACACTTCATGCAGAACTCCTGTATTTTGATGAAAACTCACTGAAATCAAGCTGTAACTTCAAGTTTATGCATCTTTCTATGCTTTCAGGTTGAAACTTGACTGAAAACTCACTTTGAACAAAAGTTATGGCTGTTTTGTGTCCCACGTCACAAATAGCGTTTTCTCAGCGAGAGAAGGCCAAAATGAACACTTCATGCAGAACTCCTGTATTTTGATGAAAACTCACTGAAATCAAGCTGTAACTTCAAGTTTATGCATCTTTCTATGCTTTCAGGTTGAAATTTGACTGAAAACTCACTTTGAACAAAAGTTATGGCTGTTTTGTGTCCCACGTCACAAATAGCGTTTTCTCAGCGAGAGAAGGCCAAAATGAACACTTCATGCAGAACTCCTGTATTTTGATGAAAACTCAAAGAAATCAAGCTGTAACTTCAAGTTTATGCATCTTTCTATGCTTTCAGGTTGAAACTTGACTGAAAACTCACTTTGAACAAAAGTTATGGCTGTTTTGTGTCCCACGTCACAAATAGCGTTTTCTCAGCGAGAGAAGGCCAAAATGAACACTTCATGCAGAACTCCTGTATTTTGATGAAAACTCACTGAAATCAAGCTGTAACTTCAAGTTTATGCATCTTTCTATGCTTTCAGGTTGAAACTTGACTGAAAACTCACTTTGAACAAAAGTTAGAGCATTTTTGTGTCGCAGGTCACAAATAGTGTTTTCTCAGCGAGAGAAGGCCAAAATGAACACTTCCTGCAGAACTCCTGTATTTTGATGAAAACTCACTGAAATCAAGCTGTAACTTCAAGTTTATGCATCTTTCTATGCTTTCAGGTTGAAACTTGACTGAAAACTCACTTTGAAGAAAAGTTAGAGCATTTTTGTATCACAGGTCACAAATAGTGTTTTCTCAGCGAGAGAAGGCCAAAATGAACACTTCATGCAGAACTCCTGTATTTTGATGAAAACTCACTGAAATCAAGCTGTAACTTCAAGTTTATGCATCTTTCTATGCTTTCAGGTTGAAACTTGACTGAAAACTCACTTTGAACAAAAGTTAGAGCATTTTTGTATCACAGGTCACAAATAGTGTTTTCTCAGCGAGAGAAGGCCAAAATGAACACTTCATGCAGAACTCCTGTATTTTGATGAAAACTCACTGAAATCCACCTGTAACTTCAAGTTTATGCATCTTTCTATGCTTTCAGGTTGAAACTTGACTGAAAACTCACTTTGAACAAAAGTTATGGCTGTTTTTTGTCGCAGGTCACAAATAGTGTTTTCTCAGCGAGAGAAGGCCAAAATGAACACTTCATGCAGAACTCCTGTATTTTGATGAAAACTCACTGAAATCCACCTGTAACTTCAAGTTTATGCATCTTTCTATGCTTTCAGGTTGAAACTTGACTGAAAACTCACTTTGAACAAAAGTTATGGCTGTTTTTTGTCGCAGGTCACAAATAGTGTTTTCTCAGCGAGAGAAGGCCAAAATGAACACTTCATGCAGAACTCCTGTATTTTGATGAAAACTCACTGAAATCCACCTGTAACTTCAAGTTTATGAACTTTCTATGCTTTCAGGTTGAAACTTGACTGAAAACTCACTTTGAAGAAAAGTTAGAGCATTTTTGTATCACAGGTCACAAATAGTGTTTTCTCAGAGAGAGAAGGCCAAAATGAACACTTCATGCAGAACTCCTGTATTTTGATGAAAACTCACTGAAATCCACCTGTAACTTCAAGTTTATGCATCTTTCTATGCTTTCAGGTTGAAACTTGACTGAAAACTCACTTTGAACAAAAGTTATGGCTGTTTTGTGTCGCAGGTCAAAAATAGTGTTTTCTCAGCGAGAGAAGCCAAATGAACACTTCATGCAGAACTCCTGTATTTTGATGAAAACTCACTGAAATCCACCTGTAACTTCAAGTTTATGCATCTTTCTATGCTTTCAGGTTGAAACTTGACTGAAAACTCACTTTGAAGAAAAGTTAGAGCATTTTTGTATCACAGGTCACAAATAGTGTTTTCTCAGCGAGAGAAGGCCAAAATGAACACTTCATGCAGAACTCCTGTATTTTGAAGAAAACTCACTGAAATCAAGCTGTAACTTCAAGTTTATGCATCTTTCTATGCTTTCAGGTTGAAACTTGACTGAAAACTCACTTTGAACAAAAGTTATGGCTGTTTTGTGTCCCACGTCACAAATAGCGTTTTCTCAGCGAGAGAAGGCAAAATGAACACTTCATGCAGAACTCCTGTATTTTGATGAAAACTCACTGAAATCAAGCTGTAACTTCAAGTTTATGCATCTTTCTATGCTTTCAGGTTGAAACTTGACTGAAAACTCACTTTGAACAAAAGTTATGGCTGTTTTGTGTCCCACGTCACAAATAGCGTTTTCTCAGCGAGAGAAGGCCAAAATGAACACTTCATGCAGAACTCCTGTATTTTGATGAAAACTCACTGAAATCCACCTGTAACTTCAAGTTTATGCATCTTTCTATGCTTTCAGGTTGAAACTTGACTGAAAACTCACTTTGAACAAAAGTTAGAGCATTTTTGTATCACAGGTCACAAATAGCGTTTTCTCAGCGAGAGAAGGCCAAAATGAACACTTCATGCAGAACTCCTGTATTTTGATGAAAACTCACTGAAATCAAGCTGTAACTTCAAGTTTATGCATCTTTCTATGCTTTCAGGTTGAAACTTGACTGAAAACTCACTTTGAAGAAAAGTTATGGCTGTTTTTTGTCCCACGTCACAAATAGCGTTTTCTCAACGAGTGAAGGCCAAAATCAACACTTCATGCAGAACTCCTGTATTTTGATGAAAACTCACTGAAATCAAGCTGTAACTTCAAGTTTATGCATCTTTCTATGCTTTCAGGTTGAAACTTGACTGAAAACTCACTTTGAAGAAAAGTTAGAGCATTTTTGTATCACAGGTCACAAATAGTGTTTTCTCAGCGAGAGAAGGCCAAAATGAACACTTCATGCAGAACTCCTGTATTTTGATGAAAATTCACTGAAATCCACCTGTAACTTCAAGTTTATGCATCTTTCTATGCTTTCAGGTTGAAACTTGACTGAAAACTCACTTTGAACAAAAGTTAGAGCATTTTTGTATCACAGGTCACAAATAGCGTTTTCTCAGCGAGAGAAGGCCAAAATGAACACTTCATGCAGAACTCCTGTATTTTGATGAAAACTCACTGAAATCAAGCTGTAACTTCAAGTTTATGCATCTTTCTATGCTTTCAGGTTGAAACTTGACTGAAAACTCACTTTGAAGAAAAGTTATGGCTGTTTTTTGTCCCACGTCACAAATAGCGTTTTCTCAGCGAGAGAAGGCCAAAATGAACACTTCATGCAGAACTCCTGTATTTTGATGAAAACTCACTGAAATCAAGCTGTAACTTCAAGTTTATGCATCTTTCTATGCTTTCAGGTTGAAACTTGACTGAAAACTCACTTTGAAGAAAAGTTAGAGCATTTTTGTATCACAGGTCACAAATAGTGTTTTCTCAGCGAGAGAAGGCCAAAATGAACACTTCATGCAGAACTCCTGTATTTTGATGAAAATTCACTGAAATCCACCTGTAACTTCAAGTTTATGCATCTTTCTATGCTTTCAGTTGAAACTTGACTGAAAACTCACTTTGAAAAAAAGTTATGGCTGTTTTGTGTCGCAGGTCACAAATAGTGTTTTCTCAGCGAGAGAAGGCCAAAATGAACACTTCATGCAGAACTCCTGTATTTTGATGAAAACTCACTGAAATCAAGCTGTAACTTCAAGTTTATGCATCTTTCTATGCTTTCAGGTTGAAACTTGACTGAAAACTCACTTTGAAGAAAAGTTAGAGCATTTTTGTATCACAGGTCACAAATAGTGTTTTCTCAGCGAGAGAAGGCCAAAATGAACACTTCATGCAGAACTCCTGTATTTTGATGAAAACTCACTGAAATCCACCTGTAACTTCAAGTTTATGCATCTTTCTATGCTTTCAGGTTGAAACTTGACTGAAAACTCACTTTGAACAAAAGTTATGGCTGTTTTGTGTCGCAGGTCACAAATAGTGTTTTCTCAGCGAGAGAAGGCCAAAATGAACACTTCATGCAGAACTCCTGTATTTGATGAAAACTCACTGAAATCCACCTGTAACTTCAAGTTTATGCATCTTTCTATGCTTTCAGGTTGAAACTTGACTGAAAACTCACTTTGAAGAAAAGTTAGAGCATTTTTGTGTCGCAGGTCACAAATAGTGTTTTCTCAGCGAGAGAAGGCCAAAATGAACACTTCATGCAGAACTCCTGTATTTTGATGAAAACTCACTGAAATCCACCTGTAACTTCAAGTTTATGCATCTTTCTATGCTTTCAGGTTGAAACTTGACTGAAAACTCACTTTGAAGAAAAGTTAGAGCATTTTTGTATCACAGGTCACAAATAGTGTTTTCTCAGCGAGAGAAGGCCAAAATGAACACTTCATGCAGAACTCCTGTATTTTGATGAAAACTCACTGAAATCAAGCTGTAACTTCAAGTTTATGCATCTTTCTATGCTTTCAGGTTGAAACTTGACTGAAAACTCACTTTGAAGAAAAGTTAGAGAATTTTTGTATCACAGGTCACAAATAGTGTTTTCTTAGCGAGAGAAGGCCAAAATGAACACTTCATGCAGAACTCCTGTATTTGTGATGAAACCTGTATTTTGATGAAAACTCACTGAAATCCACCTGTAACTTCAAGTTTATGCATCTTTCTATGCTTTCAGGTTGAAACTTGACTGAAAACTAGCTTTGAAAAAAAGTTATGGCTGTTTTTTGTCGCAGGTCACAAATAGTGTTTTCTCAGCGAGAGAAGGCCAAAATGAACACTTCATGCAGAACTCCTGTATTTTGATGAAAACTCACTGAAATCAAGCTGTAACTTCAAGGTTTATGCATCTTTCTATGCTTTCAGGTTGAACTTGACTGAAAACTCACTTTGAAGAAAAGTTAGAGCATTTTTGTATCACAGGTCACAAATAGTGTTTTCTCAGCGAGAGAAGGCCAAAATGAACACTTTATGCAGAACTCCTGTATTTTGATGAAAACTCACTGAAATCAAGCTGTAACTTCAAGTTTATGCATCTTTCTATGCTTTCAGGTTGAAACTTGACTGAAAACTCACTTTGAAGAAAAGTTAGAGCATTTTTGTATCACAGGTCACAAATAGTGTTTTCTCAGCGAGAGAAGGCCAAAATGAACACTTCATTGCAGAACTCCTGTATTTTGATGAAAACTCACTGAAATCCACCTGTAACTTCAAGTTTATGCATCTTTCTATGCTTTCAGGTTGAAACTTGACTGAAAACTCACTTTGAACAAAAGTTATGGCTGTTTTGTGTCGCAGGTCACAAATAGTGTTTTCTCAGCGAGAGAAGGCCAAAATGAACACTTCATGCAGAACTCCTGTATTTTGATGAAAACTCACTGAAATCCACCTGTAACTTCAAGTTTATGCATCTTTCTATGCTTTCAGGTTGAAACTTGACTGAAAACTCACTTTGAAGAGAAAGTTAGAGCATTTTTGTATCACAGGTCACAAATAGTGTTTTCTCAGCGAGAGAAGGCCAAAATGAACACTTCATGCAGAACTCCTGTATTTTGATGAAAACTCACTGAAATCCACCTGTAACTTCAAGTTTATGCATCTTTCTATGCTTTCAGGTTGAAATTTGACTGAAAACTCACTTTGAACAAAAGTTATGGCTGTTTTGTGTCCCACGTCACAAATAGCGTTTTCTCAGCGAGAGAAGGCCAAAATGAACACTTCATGCAGAACTCCTGTATTTTGATGAAAACTCAAAGAAATCAAGCTGTAACTTCAAGTTTATGCATCTTTCTATGCTTTCAGGTTGAAACTTGACTGAAAACTCACTTTGAACAAAAGTTATGGCTGTTTTGTGTCCCACGTCACAAATAGCGTTTTCTCAGCGAGAGAAGGCCAAAATGAACACTTCATGCAGAACTCCTGTATTTTGATGAAAACTCACTGAAATCAAGCTGTAACTTCAAGTTTATGCATCTTTCTATGCTTTCAGGTTGAAACTTGACTGAAAACTCACTTTGAACAAAAAGTTAGAGCATTTTTGTGTCGCAGGTCACAAATAGTGTTTTCTCAGCGAGAGAAGGCCAAAATGAACACTTCATGCAGAACTCCTGTATTTTGATGAAAACTCACTGAAATCAAGCTGTAACTTCAAGTTTATGCATCTTTCTATGCTTTCAGGTTGAAACTTGACTGAAAACTCACTTTGAAGACAAGTTAGAGCATTTTTGTATCACAGGTCACAAATAGTGTTTTCTCAGCGAGAGAAGGCCAAAATGAACACTTCATGCAGAACTCCTGTATTTTGATGAAAACTCACTGAAATCAAGCTGTAACTTCAAGTTTATGCATCTTTCTATGCTTTCAGGTTGAAACTTGACTGAAAACTCACTTTGAACAAAAGTTAGAGCATTTTTGTATCACAGGTCACAAATAGTGTTTTCTCAGCGAGAGAAGGCCAAAATGAACACTTCATGCAGAACTCCTGTATTTGATGAAAACTCACTGAAATCCACCTGTAACTTCAAGTTTATGCATCTTTCTATGCTTTCAGGTTGAAACTTGACTGAAAACTCATTTTGAACAAAAGTTATGGCTGTTTTTTGTCGCAGGTCACAAATAGTGTTTTCTCAGCGAGAGAAGGCCAAAATGAACACTTCATGCAGAACTCCTGTATTTTGATGAAAACTCACTGAAATCCACCTGTAACTTCAAGTTTATGCATCTTTCTATGCTTTCAGGTTGAAACTTGACTGAAAACTCACTTTGAAGAAAAGTTAGAGCATTTTTGTATCACAGGTCACAAATAGTGTTTTCTCAGAGAGAGAAGGCCAAAATGAACACTTCATGCAGAACTCCTGTATTTTGATGAAAACTCACTGAAATCCACCTGTAACTTCAAGTTTATGCATCTTTCTATGCTTTCAGGTTGAAACTTGACTGAAAACTCACTTTGAACAAAAGTTATGGCTGTTTTGTGTCCCACGTCACAAATAGCGTTTTCTCAGCGAGAGAAGGCCAAAATGAACACTTCATGCAGAACTCCTGTATTTTGATGAAAACTCACTGAAATCAAGCTGTAACTTCAAGTTTATGCATCTTTCTATGCTTTCAGGTTGAAAACTTGACTGAAAACTCACTTTGAACAAAAGTTATGGCTGTTTTGTGTCCCACGTCACAAATAGCGTTTTCTCAGCGAGAGAAGGCCAAAATGAACACTTCATGCAGAACTCCTGTATTTTGATGAAAACTCACTGAAATCAAGCTGTAACTTCAAGTTTATGCATCTTTCTATGCTTTCAGGTTGAAACTTGACTGAAAACTCACTTTGAACAAAAGTTAGAGCATTTTTGTATCACAGGTCACAAATAGCGTTTTCTCAGCGAGAGAAGGCCAAAATGAACACTTCATGCAGAACTCCTGTATTTTTGATGAAAAACTCACCTGAAATCAAGCTGTAACTTCAAGTTTATTGCATCTTTCTATGCTTTCAGGTTGAAACTTGACTGAAAACTCACTTTGAAGAAAAGTTATGGCTGTTTTTTGTCCCACGTCACAAATAGCGTTTTCTCAGCGAGAGAAGGCCAAAATGAAACACTTCATGCAGAACTCCTGTATTTTGATGAAAACTCACTGAAATCAAGCTGTAACTTCAAGTTTATTGCATCTTTCTATGCTTTCAGGTTGAAACTTGACTGAAAACTCACTTTGAAGAAAAGTTAGAGCATTTTTGTATCACAGGTCACAAATAGTGTTTTCTCAGCGAGAGAAGGCCAAAATGAACACTTCATGCAGAACTCCTGTATTTTGATGAAAATTCACTGAAATCCACCTGTAACTTCAAGTTTATGCAATCTTTCTATGCTTTCAGGTTGAAACTTGACTGAAAACTCACTTTGAACAAAAGTTATGGCTGTTTTGTGTCGCAGGTCACAAATAGTGTTTTCTCAGGCGAGAGAAGGCCAAAATGAACACTTCATGCAGAACTCCTGTATTTTGATGAAAACTCACTGAAATCAAGCTGTAACTTCAAGTTTATGCATCTTTCTATGCTTTCAGGTTGAAACTTGACTGAAAACTCACTTTGAAGAAAAGTTAGAGCATTTTTGTGTCGCAGGTCACAAATAGTGTTTTCTCAGCGAGAGAAGGCCAAAATTGAACACTTCATGCAGAACTCCTGTATTTTGATGAAAACTCACTGAAATCCACCTGTAACTTCAAGTTTATGCATCTTTCTATGCTTTCAGGTTGAAACTTGACTGAAAACTCACTTTGAAGAAAAGTTAGAGCATTTTTGTATCACAGGTCACAAATAGTGTTTTCTCAGCGAGAGAAGGCCAAAATGAACACTTCATGCAGAACTCCTGTATTTTGATGAAAACTCACTGAAATCAAGCTGTAACTTCAAGTTTATGCATCTTTCTATGCTTTCAGGTTGAAACTTGACTGAAAACTCACTTTGAACAAAAGTTAGAGCATTTTTGTATCACAGGTCACAAATAGTGTTTTCTCAGCGAGAGAAGGCCAAAATGAACACTTCATGCAGAACTCCTGTATTTTGATGAAAACTCACTGAAATCACCTGTAACTTCAAGTTTATGCATCTTTCTATGCTTCAGGTTGAAACTTGACTGAAAACTCACTTTGAAAAAAAGTTATGGCTGTTTTTTGTCGCAGGTCACAAATAGTGTTTTCTCAGCGAGAGAAGGCCAAAATGAACACTTCATGCAGAACTCTCTGTATTTTGATGAAAACTCACTGAAATCAAGCTGTAACTTCAAGTTTATGCATCTTTTCTCTGCTTTCAGGTTGAAACTTGACTGAAAACTCACTTTGAAGAAAATTTAGAGCATTTTTGTATCACAGGTCACAAATAGTGTTTTCTCAGCGAGAGAAGGCCAAAATGAACACTTCATGCAGAACTCCTGTATTTTTGATGAAAACTCACTGAAATCCACCTGTAACTTCAAGTTTATGCATCTTTCTATGCTTTCAGGTTGAAACTTGACTGAAAACTCACTTTGAAGAAAAGTTAGAGCATTTTTGTATCACAGGTCACAAATAGTGTTTTCTCAGCGAGAGAAGGCCAAAATGAACACTTCATGCAGAACTCCTGTATTTTTGATGAAAATTCACTGAAATCCACCTGTAACTTCAAGTTTATGCATCTTTCTATGCTTTCAGGTTGAAACTTGACTGAAAACTCACTTTGAACAAAAGTTATGGCTGTTTTGTGTCGCAGGTCACAAATAGTGTTTTCTCAGCGAGAGAAGGCCAAAATGAACACTTCATGCAGAACTCCTGTATTTTGATGAAAACTCACTGAAATCCACCTGTAACTTCAAGTTTATGCATCTTTCTATGCTTTCAGGTTGAAACTTGACTGAAAACTCACTTTGAAGAAAAGTTAGAGCATTTTGTATCACAGGTCACAAATAGTGTTTTCTCAGCGAGAGAAGGCCAAAATGAACACTTCATGCAGAACTCCTGTATTTTGATGAAAACTCACTGAAAATCAAGCTGTAACTTCAAGTTTATGCATCTTTCTATGCTTTCAGGTTGAAACTTGACTGAAAACTCACTTTGAACAAAAGTTATGGCTGTTTTGTGTCCCACGTCACAAATAGCGTTTTCTCAGCGAGAGAAGGCCAAAATGAACACTTCATGCAGAACTCCTGTATTTTGATGAAAACTCACTGAAATCAAGCTGTAACTTCAAGTTTATGCATCTTTCTATGCTTTCAGGTTGAAACTTGACTGAAAACTCACTTTGAACAAAAGTTATGGCTGTTTTGTGTCCCACGTCACAAATAGCGTTTTCTCAGCGGAGAGAAGGCCAAAAGTGAACACTTCATGCAGAACTCCTGTATTTTTGATGAAAACTCACTGAAATCAAGCTGTAACTTCAAGTTTATGCATCTTTCTATGCTTTCAGGTTGAAACTTGACTGAAAACTCACTTTGAACAAAAGTTAGAGCATTTTTGTATCACAGGTCACAAATAGCGTTTTCTCAGCGAGAGAAGGCCAAAATGAACACTTCATGCAGAACTCCTGTATTTTGATGAAAACTCACTGAAATCAAGCTGTAACTTCAAGTTTATGCATCTTTCTATGCTTTCAGGTTGAAACTTGACTGAAAACTCACTTTGAAGAAAAGTTAGAGCATTTTTGTATCACAGGTCACAAATAGTGTTTTCTCAGCGAGAGAAGGCCAAAATGAACACTTCATGCAGAACTCCTGTATTTTGATGAAAATTCACTGAAATCCACCTGTAACTTCAAGTTTATGCATCTTTCTATGCTTTCAGGTTGAAACTTGACTGAAAACTCACTTTGAACAAAAGTTATGGCTGTTTTGTGTCGCAGGTCACAAATAGTGTTTTTCTCAGCGAGAGAAGGCCAAAATGAACACTTCATGCAGAACTCCTGTATTTTGATGAAAACTCACTGAAATCAAGCTGTAACTTCAAGTTTATGCATCTTTCTATGCTTTCAGGTTGAAACTTGACTGAAAACTCACTTTGAAGAAAAGTTAGAGCATTTTTGTGTCGCAGGTCACAAATAGTGTTTTCTCAGCGAGAGAAGGCCAAAATGAACACTTCATGCAGAACTCCTGTATTTTGATCCACCTGTAACTTCAAGTTTATGCATCTTTCTATGCTTTCAGGTTGAAACTTGACTGAAAACTCACTTTGAAGAAAAGTTAGAGCATTTTTGTATCACAGGTCACAAATAGTGTTTTCTCAGCGAGAGAAGGCCAAAATGAACACTTCATGCAGAACTCCTGTATTTTGATGAAAACTCACTGAAATCAAGCTGTAACTTCAAGTTTATGCATCTTTCTATGCTTTCAGGTTGAAACTTGACTGAAAACTCACTTTGAACAAAAGTTAGAGCATTTTTGTATCACAGGTCACAAATAGTGTTTTCCTCAGCGAGAGAAGGCCAAAATGAACACTTCATGCAGAACTCCTGTATTTTGATGAAAACTCACTGAAATCCACCTGTAACTTCAAGTTTATGCATCTTTCTATGCTTTCAGGTTGAAACTTGACTGAAAACTCACTTTGAAAAAAAGTTATGGCTGTTTTTTGTCGCAGGTCACAAATAGTGTTTTCTCAGCGAGAGAAGGCCAAAATGAACACTTCATGCAGAACTCCTGTATTTTGATGAAAACTCACTGAAATCAAGCTGTAACTTCAAGTTTATGCATCTTTCTATGCTTTCAGGTTAAAACTTGACTGAAAACTCACTTTGAAGAAAAGTTAGAGCATTTTTGTATCACAGGTCACAAATAGTGTTTTCTCAGCGAGAGAAGGCCAAAATGAACACTTCATGCAGAACTCCTGTATTTTGATGAAAACTCACTGAAATCCACCTGTAACTTCAAGTTTATGCATCTTTCTATGCTTTCAGGTTGAAACTTGACTGAAAACTCACTTTGAACAAAAGTTATGGCTGTTTTGTGTCCCACGTCACAAATAGCGTTTTCTCAGCGAGAGAAGGCCAAAATGAACACTTCATGCAGAACTCCTGTATTTTGATGAAAACTCACTGAAATCAAGCTGTAACTTCAAGTTTATGCATCTTTCTATGCTTTCAGGTTGAAACTTGACTGAAAACTCACTTTGAACAAAAGTTATGGCTGTTTTGTGTCGCAGGTCACAAATAGTGTTTTCTCAGCGAGAGAAGGCCAAAATGAACACTTCATGCAGAACTCCTGTATTTTGATGAAAACTCACTGAAATCCACCTGTAACTTCAAGTTTATGCATCTTTCTATGCTTTCAGGTTGAAACTTGACTGAAAACTCACTTTGAAGAAAAGTTAGAGCATTTTTGTATCACAGGTCACAAATAGTGTTTTCTCAGCGAGAGAAGGCCAAAATGAACACTTCATGCAGAACTCCTGTATTTTGATGAAAACTCACTGAAATCAAGCTGTAACTTCAAGTTTATGCATCTTTCTATGCTTTCAGGTTGAAACTTGACTGAAAACTCACTTTGAACAAAAGTTATGGCTGTTTTGTGTCCCACGTCACAAATAGCGTTTTCTCAGCGAGAGAAGGCCAAAATGAACACTTCATGCAGAAATCCTGCATTTTGATGAAAACTCACTAAAATCAAGCTGTAACTTCAAGTTTATGCATCTTTCTATGCTTTCAGGTTGAAACTTGACTGAAAACTCACTTTGAAGAAAAGTTAGAGCATTTTTGTATCACAGGTCACAAATAGTGTTTTCTCAGCGAGAGAAGGCCAAAATGAACACTTCATGCAGAACTCCTGTATTTTGATGAAAACTCACTGAAATCCACCTGTAACTTCAAGTTTATGCATCTTTCTATGCTTTCAGGTTGAAACTTGACTGAAAACTCACTTTGAACAAAAGTTATGGCTGTTTTGTGTCGCAGGTCACAAATAGTGTTTTCTCAGCGAGAGAAGGCCAAAATGAACACTTCATGCAGAACTCCTGTATTTTGATGAAAACTCACTGAAATCCACCTGTAACTTCAAGTTTATGCATCTTTCTATGCTTTCAGGTTGAAACTTGACTGAAAACTCACTTTGAACAAAAGTTATGGCTGTTTTGTGTCGCAGGTCACAAATAGTGTTTTCTCAGCGAGAGAAGGCCAAAATGAACACTTCATGCAGAACTCCTGTATTTTGATGAAAACTCACTGAAATCAAGCTGTAACTTCAAGTTTATGCATCTTTCTATGCTTTCAGGTTGAAACTTGACTGAAAACTCACTTTGAACAAAAGTTATGGCTGTTTTGTGTCCCACGTCACAAATAGCGTTTTCTCAGCGAGAGAAGGCCAAAATGAACACTTCATGCAGAAATCCTGCATTTTGATGAAAACTCACTAAAATCAAGCTGTAACTTCAAGTTTATGCATCTTTCTATGCTTTCAGGTTGAAACTTGACTGAAAACTCACTTTGAAGAAAAGTTAGAGCATTTTTGTATCACAGGTCACAAATAGTGTTTTCTCAGCGAGAGAAGGCCAAAATGAACACTTCATGCAGAACTCCTGTATTTTGATGAAAACTCACTGAAATCCACCTGTAACTTCAAGTTTATGCATCTTTCTATGCTTTCAGGTTGAAACTTGACTGAAAACTCACTTTGAACAAAAGTTATGGCTGTTTTGTGTCGCAGGTCACAAATAGTGTTTTCTCAGCGAGAGAAGGCCAAAATGAACACTTCATGCAGAACTCCTGTATTTTGATGAAAACTCACTGAAATCCACCTGTAACTTCAAGTTTATGCATCTTTCTATGCTTTCAGGTTGAAACTTGACTGAAAACTCACTTTGAACAAAAGTTATGGCTGTTTTGTGTCGCAGGTCACAAATAGTGTTTTCTCAGCGAGAGAAGGCCAAAATGAACACTTCATGCAGAACTCCTGTATTTTGATGAAAACTCACTGAAATCAAGCTGTAACTTCAAGTTTATGCATCTTTCTATGCTTTCAGGTTGAAACTTGACTGAAAACTCACTTTGAAGAAAAGTTAGAGCATTTTTGTATCACAGGTCACAAATAGTGTTTTCTCAGCGAGAGAAGGCCAAAATGAACACTTCATGCAGAACTCCTGTATTTTGATGAAAACTCACTGAAATCCACCTGTAACTTCAAGTTTATGCATCTTTCTATGCTTTCAGGTTGAAACTTGACTGAAAACTCACTTTGAAGAAAAGTTAGAGCATTTTTGTATCACAGGTCACAAATAGTGTTTTCTCAGCGAGAGAAGGCCAAAATGAACACTTCATGCAGAACTCCTGTATTTTGATGAAAACTCACTGAAATCCACCTGTAACTTCAAGTTTATGCATCTTTCTATGCTTTCAGGTTGAAACTTGACTGAAAACTCACTTTGAACAAAAGTTATGGCTGTTTTGTGTCGCAGGTCACAAATAGTGTTTTCTCAGCGAGAGAAGGCCAAAATGAACACTTCATGCAGAACTCCTGTATTTTGATGAAAACTCACTGAAATCAAGCTGTAACTTCAAGTTTATGCATCTTTCTATGCTTTCAGGTTGAAACTTGACTGAAAACTCACTTTGAAGAAAAGTTATGGCTGTTTTGTGTCCCACGTCACAAATAGCGTTTTCTCAGCGAGAGAAGGCCAAAATGAACACTTCATGCAGACCTCCTGTATTTTGATGAAAACTCACTGAAATCAAGCTGTAACTTCAAGTTTATGCATCTTTCTATGCTTTCAGGTTGAAACTTGACTGAAAACTCACTTTGAACAAAAGTTATGGCTGTTTTGTGTCGCAGGTCACAAATAGTGTTTTCTCAGCGAGAGAAGGCCAAAATGAACACTTCATGCAAAACTCCTGTATTTTGATGAAAACTCACTGAAATCAACCTGTAACTTCAAGTTTATGCATCTTTTTATGCTTTCAGGTTGAAACTTGACTGAAAACTCACTTTGAAGAAAAGTTAGAGCATTTTTGTATCAAAGGTCACAAATAGTGTTTTCTCAGCGAGAGAAGGCCAAAATGAACACTTCATGCAGAACTCCTGTATTTTGATGAAAACTCACTGAAATCCACCTGTAACTTCAAGTTTATGCATCTTTCTATGCTTTCAGGTTGAAACTTGACTGAAAACTCACTTTGAACAAAAGTTATGGCTGTTTTGTGTCCCACGTCACAAATAGCGTTTTCTCAGCGAGAGAAGGCCAAAATGAACACTTCATGCAGAACTCCTGTATTTTGATGAAAACTCACTGAAATCCACCTGTAACTTCAAGTTTATGCATCTTTCTATGCTTTCAGGTTGAAACTTGACTGAAAACTCACTTTGAACAAAAGTTATGGCTTTTTTGTGTCCCACGTCACAAATAGCGTTTTCTCAGCGAGAGAAGGCCAAAATGAACACTTCATGCAGAACTCCTGTATTTTGATGAAAACTCACTGAAATCAAGCTGTAACTTCAAGTTTATGCATCTTTCTATGCTTTCAGGTATAAACTTGACTGAAAACTCACTTTGAACAAAAGTTATGGCTGTTTTGTGTCCCACGTCACAAATAGCGTTTTCTCAGCGAGAGAAGGCCAAAATGAACACTTCATGCAGAACTCCTGTATTTTGATGAAAACTCACTGAAATCAAGCTGTAACTTCAAGTTTATGCATCTTTCTATGCTTTCAGGTTGAAACTTGACTGAAAACTCACTTTGAAGAAAAGTTAGAGCATTTTTGTATCACAGGTCACAAATAGTGTTTTCTCAGCGAGAGAAGGCCAAAATGAACACTTCATGCAGAACTCCTGTATTTTGATGAAAACTCACTGAAATCCACCTGTAACTTCAAGTTTATGCATCTTTCTATGCTTTCAGGTTGAAACTTGACTGAAAACTCACTTTGAACAAAAGTTATGGCTGTTTTGTGTCGCAGGTCACAAATAGTGTTTTCTCAGCGAGAGAAGGCCAAAATGAACACTTCATGCAGAACTCCTGTATTTTGATGAAAACTCACTGAAATCCACCTGTAACTTCAAGTTTATGCATCTTTCTATGCTTTCAGGTTGAAACTTGACTGAAAACTCACTTTGAAGAAAAGTTAGAGCATTTTTGTATCACAGGTCACAAATAGTGTTTTCTCAGCGAGAGAAGGCCAAAATGAACACTTCATGCAGAACTCCTGTATTTTGAGGAAAACTCACTGAAATCCACCTGTAACTTCAAGTTTATGCATCTTTCTATGCTTTCAGGTTGAAACTTGACTGAAAACTCACTTTGAAGAAAAGTTAGAGCATTTTTGTATCACAGGTCACAAATAGTGTTTTCTCAGCGAGAGAAGGCCAAAATGAACACTTCATGCAGAACTCCTGTATTTTGATGAAAACTCACTGAAATCAAGCTGTAACTTCAAGTTTATGCATCTTTCTATGCTTTCAGGTTGAAACTTGACTGAAAACTCACTTTGAACAAAAGTTATGGCTGTTTTGTGTCCCACGTCACAAATAGCGTTTTCTCAGCGAGAGAAGGCCAAAATGAACACTTCATGCAGAACTCCTGTATTTTGATGAAAACTCACTGAAATCAAGCTGTAACTTCAAGTTTATGCATCTTTCTATGCTTTCAGGTTGAAACTTGACTGAAAACTCACTTTGAAGAAAAGTTAGAGCATTTTTGTATCACAGGTCACAAATAGTGTTTTCTCAGCGAGAGAAGGCCAAAATGAACACTTCATGCAGAACTCCTGTATTTTGATGAAAACTCACTGAAATCCACCTGTAACTTCAAGTTTATGCATCTTTCTATGCTTTCAGGTTGAAACTTGACTGAAAACTCACTTTGAACAAAAGTTATGGCTGTTTTGTGTCGCAGGTCACAAATAGTGTTTTCTCAGCGAGAGAAGGCCAAAATGAACACTTCATGCAGAACTCCTGTATTTTGATTAAAACTCACTGAAATCAAGCTGTAACTTCAAGTTTATGCATCTTTCTATGCTTTCAGGTTGAAACTTGACTGAAAACTCACTTTGAAGAAAAGTTAGAGCATTTTTGTATCACAGGTCACAAATAGTGTTTTCTCAGCGAGAGAAGGCCAAAATGAACACTTCATGCAGAACTCCTGTATTTTGATGAAAACTCACTGAAATCCACCTGTAACTTCAAGTTTATGCATCTTTCTATGCTTTCAGGTTGAAACTTGACTGAAAACTCACTTTGAACAAAAGTTATGGCTGTTTTGTGTCGCAGGTCACAAATAGTGTTTTCTCAGCGAGAGAAGGCCAAAATGAACACTTCATGCAGAACTCCTGTATTTTGATGAAAACTCACTGAAATCAACCTGTAACTTCAAGTTTATGCATCTTTCTATGCTTTCAGGTTGAAACTTGACTGAAAACTCACTTTGAAGAAAAGTTAGAGCATTTTTGTATCACAGGTCACAAATAGTGTTTTCTCAGCGAGAGAAGGCCAAAATGAACACTTCATGCAGAACTCCTGTATTTTGATGAAAACTCACTGAAATCCACCTGTAACTTCAAGTTTATGCATCTTTCTATGATTTCAGGTTGAAACTTGACTGAAAACTCACTTTGAAGAAAAGTTAGAGCATTTTTGTATCACAGGTCACAAATAGCGTTTTCTCAGCGAGAGAAGGCCAAAATGAACACTTCATGCAGAACTCCTGTATTTTGATGAAAACTCACTGAAATCAAGCTGTAACTTCAAGTTTATGCATCTTTCTATGCTTTCAGGTTGAAACTTGACTGAAAACTCACTTTGAACAAAAGTTATGGCTGTTTTGTGTCCCACGTCACAAATAGCGTTTTCTCAGCGAGAGAAGGCCAAAATGAACACTTCATGCAGAACTCCTGTATTTTGATGAAAACTCACTGAAATCAAGCTGTAACTTCAAGTTTATGCATCTTTCTATGCTTTCAGGTTGAAACTTGACTGAAAACTCACTTTGAAGAAAAGTTAGAGCATTTTTGTATCACAGGTCACAAATAGTGTTTTCTCAGCGAGAGAAGGCCAAAATGAACACTTCATGCAGAACTCCTGTATTTTGATGAAAACTCACTGAAATCCACCTGTAACTTCAAGTTTATGCATCTTTCTATGCTTTCAGGTTGAAACTTGACTGAAAACTCACTTTGAACAAAAGTTATGGCTGTTTTGTGTCGCAGGTCACAAATAGTGTTTTCTCAGCGAGAGAAGGCCAAAATGAACACTTCATGCAGAACTCCTGTATTTTGATTAAAACTCACTGAAATCAAGCTGTAACTTCAAGTTTATGCATCTTTCTATGCTTTCAGGTTGAAACTTGACTGAAAACTCACTTTGAAGAAAAGTTAGAGCATTTTTGTATCACAGGTCACAAATAGTGTTTTCTCAGCGAGAGAAGGCCAAAATGAACACTTCATGCAGAACTCCTGTATTTTGATGAAAACTCACTGAAATCAACCTGTAACTTCAAGTTTATGCATCTTTCTATGCTTTCAGGTTGAAACTTGACTGAAAACTCACTTTGAAGAAAAGTTAGAGCATTTTTGTATCACAGGTCACAAATAGTGTTTTCTCAGCGAGAGAAGGCCAAAATGAACACTTCATGCAGAACTCCTGTATTTTGATGAAAACTCACTGAAATCCACCTGTAACTTCAAGTTTATGCATCTTTCTATGCTTTCAGGTTGAAACTTGACTGAAAACTCACTTTGAACAAAAGTTAGAGCATTTTTGTTTCACAGGTCACGAATAGCGTTTTCTCAGCGAGAGAAGGCCAAAATGAACACTTCATGCAGAACTCCTGTATTTTGATGAAAACTCACTGAAATCAAGCTGTAACTTCAAGTTTATGCATCTTTCTATGCTTTCAGGTTGAAACTTGACTGAAAACTCACTTTGAAGAAAAGTTAGAGCATTTTTGTATCACAGGTCACAAATAGTGTTTTCTCAGCGAGAGAAGGCCAAAATGAACACTTCATGCAGAACTCCTGTATTTTGAGGAAAACTCACTGAAATCAAGCTGTAACTTCAAGTTTATGCATCTTTCTATGCTTTCAGGTTGAAACTTGACTGAAAACTCACTTTGAAGAAAAGTTAGAGCATTTTTGTATCACAGGTCACAAATAGCGTTTTCTCAGCGAGAGAAGGCCAAAATGAACACTTCATGCAGAACTCCTGTATTTTGATGAAAACTCACTGAAATCAAGCTGTAACTTCAAGTTTATGCATCTTTCTATGCTTTCAGGTTGAAACTTGACTGAAAACTCACTTTGAACAAAAGTTAGAGCATTTTTGTATCACAGGTCACAAATAGTGTTTTCTCAGCGAGAGAAGGCCAAAATGAACACTTCATGCAGAACTCCTGTATTTTGAGGAAAACTCACTGAAATCAAGCTGTAACTTCAAGTTTATGCATCTTTCTATGCTTTCAGGTTGAAACTTTACTGAAAACTCACTTTGAACAAAAGTTAGAGCATTTTTGTATCACAGGTCACAAATAGCGTTTTCTCAGCGAGAGAAGGCCAAAATGAACACTTCATGCAGAACTCCTGTATTTTGATGAAAACTCACTGAAATCAAGCTGTAACTTGAAGTTTATGCATCTTTCTATGCTTTCAGGTTGAAACTTGACTGAAAACTCACTTTGAACAAAAGTTATGGCTGTTTTGTGTCGCAGGTCACAAATAGCGTTTTCTCAGCGAGAGAAGGCCAAAATGAACACTTCATGCAGAACTCCTGTATTTTGATGAAAACTCACTGAAATCAAGCTGTAACTTCAAGTTTATGCATCTTTCTATGCTTTCAGGTTGAAACTTGACTGAAAACTCACTTTGAAGAAAAGTTAGAGCATTTTTGTATCACAGGTCACAAATAGTGTTTTCTCAGCGAGAGAAGGCCAAAATGAACACTTCATGCAGAACTCCTGTATTTTGATGAAAACTCACTGAAATCCACCTGTAACTTCAAGTTTATGCATCTTTCTATGCTTTCAGGTTGAAACTTGACTGAAAACTCACTTTGAAGAAAAGTTAGAGCATTTTTGTATCACAGGTCACAAATAGTGTTTTCTCAGCGAGAGAAGGCCAAAATGAACACTTCATGCAGAACTCCTGTATTTTGATGAAAACTCACTGAAATCCACCTGTAACTTCAAGTTTATGCATCTTTCTATGCTTTCAGGTTGAAACTTGACTGAAAACTCACTTTGAACAAAAGTTATGGCTGTTTTGTGTCGCAGGTCACAAATAGTGTTTTCTCAGCGAGAGAAGGCCAAAATGAACACTTCATGCAGAACTCCTGTATTTTGATGAAAACTCACTGAAATCAAGCTGTAACTTCAAGGTTATGCATCTTTCTATGCTTTCAGGTTGAAACTTGACTGAAAACTCACTTTGAAGAAAAGTTATGGCTGTTTTGTGTCCCACGTCACAAATAGCGTTTTCTCAGCGAGAGAAGGCCAAAATGAACACTTCATGCAGACGACCTGTATTTTGATGAAAACTCACTGAAATCAAGCTGTAACTTCAAGTTTATGCATCTTTCTATGCTTTCAGGTTGAAACTTGACTGAAAACTCACTTTGAACAAAAGTTATGGCTGTTTTGTGTCGCAGGTCACAAATAGTGTTTTCTCAGCGAGAGAAGGCCAAAATGAACACTTCATGCAAAACTCCTGTATTTTGATGAAAACTCACTGAAATCAACCTGTAACTTCAAGTTTATGCATCTTTTTATGCTTTCAGGTTGAAACTTGACTGAAAACTCACTTTGAAGAAAAGTTAGAGCATTTTTGTATCACAGGTCACAAATAGTGTTTTCTCAGCGAGAGAAGGCCAAAATGAACACTTCATGCAGAACTCCTGTATTTTGATGAAAACTCACTGAAATCAAGCTGTAACTTCAAGTTTATGCATCTTTCTATGCTTTCAGGTTGAAACTTGACTGAAAACTCACTTTGAACAAAAGTTATGGCTGTTTTTGTGTCCCACGTCACAAATAGCGTTTTCTCAGCGAGAGAAGGCCAAAATGAACACTTCATGCAGAACTCCTGTATTTTGATGAAAACTCACTGAAATCCACCCTGTAACTTCAAGTTTATGCATCTTTCTATGCTTTCAGGTTGAAACTTGACTGAAAACTCACTTTGAACAAAAGTTATGGCTTTTTTGTGTCCCACGTCACAAATAGCGTTTTCTCAGCGAGAGAAGGCCAAAATGAACACTTCATGCAGAACTCCTGTATTTTGATGAAAACTCACTGAAATCAAGCTGTAACTTCAAGTTTATGCATCTTTCTATGCTTTCAGGTATAAACTTGACTGAAAACTCACTTTGAACAAAAGTTATGGCTGTTTTGTGTCCCACGGTCACAAATAGCGTTTTCTCAGCGAGAGAAGGCCAAAATGAACACTTCATGCAGAACTCCTGTATTTTGATGAAAACTCACTGAAATCAAGCTGTAACTTCAAGTTTATGCATCTTTCTATGCTTTCAGGTTGAAACTTGACTGAAAACTCACTTTGAAGAAAAGTTAGAGCATTTTTGTATCACAGGTCACAAATAGTGTTTTCTCAGCGAGAGAAGGCCAAAATGAACACTTCATGCAGAACTCCTGTATTTTGATGAAAACTCACTGAAATCCACCTGTAACTTCAAGTTTATGCATCTTTCTATGCTTTCAGGTTGAAACTTGACTGAAAACTCACTTTGAACAAAAGTTATGGCTTTTTTGTGTCGCAGGTCACAAATAGTGTTTTCTCAGCGAGAGAAGGCCAAAATGAACACTTCATGCAGAACTCCTGTATTTTGATGAAAACTCACTGAAATCCACCTGTAACTTCAAGTTTATGCATCTTTCTATGCTTTCAGGTTGAAACTTGACTGAAAACTCACTTTGAAGAAAAGTTAGAGCATTTTTGTATCACAGGTCACAAATAGTGTTTTCTCAGCGAGAGAAGGCCAAAATGAACACTTCATGCAGAACTCCTGTATTTTGAGGAAAACTCACTGTCAAGCTGTAACTTCAAGTTTATGCATCTTTCTATGCTTTCAGGTTGAAACTTGACTGAAAACTCACTTTGAACAAAAGTTATGGCTGTTTTGTGTCCCACGTCACAAATAGCGTTTTCTCAGCGAGAGAAGGCCAAAATGAACACTTCATGCAGAACTCCTGTATTTTGATGAAAACTCACTGAAATCAAGCTGTAACTTCAAGTTTATGCATCTTTCTATGCTTTCAGGTTGAAACTTGACTGAAAACTCACTTTGAACAAAAGTTAGAGCATTTTTGTATCACAGGTCACAAATAGCGTTTTCTCAGCGAGAGAAGGCCAAAATGAACACTTCATGCAGAACTCCTGTATTTTGATGAAAACTCACTGAAATCAAGCTGTAACTTCAAGTTTATGCATCTTTCTATGCTTTCAGGTTGAAACTTGACTGAAAACTCACTTTGAACAAAAGTTATGGCTGTTTTGTGTCCCACGTCACAAATAGCGTTTTCTCAGTGAGAGAAGGCCAAAATGAACACTTCATGCAGAACTACTGTATTTTGATGAAAACTCACTGAAATCAAGCTGTAACTTCAAGTTTATGCATCTTTCTATGCTTTCAGGTTGAAACTTGACTGAAAACTCACTTTGAAGAAAAGTTAGAGCATTTTTGTATCACAGGTCACAAATAGCGTTTTCTCAGCGAGAGAAGGCCAAAATGAACACTTCATGCAGAACTCCTGTATTTTGATGAAAACTCACTGAAATCAAGCTGTAACTTCAAGTTTATGCATCTTTCTATGCTTTCAGGTTGAAACTTGACTGAAAACTCACTTTGAACAAAAGTTATGGCTGTTTTGTGTCCCACGTCACAAATAGCGTTTTCTCAGCGAGAGAAGGCCAAAATGAACACTTCATGCAGAACTCCTGTATTTTGATGAAAACTCACTGAAATCCACCTGTAACTTCAAGTTTATGCATCTTTCTATGCTTTCAGGTTGAAACTTGACTGAAAACTCACTTTGAAGAAAAGTTAGAGCATTTTTGTATCACAGGTCACAAATAGTGTTTTCTCAGCGAGAGAAGGCCAAAATGAACACTTCATGCAGAACTCCTGTATTTTGATGAAAACTCACTGAAATCAAGCTGTAACTTCAAGTTTATGCATCATTCTATGCTTTCAGGTTGAAACTTGACTGAAAACTCACTTTGAACAAAAGTTAGAGCATTTTTGTATCACAGGTCACAAATAGTTTTTTCTCAGCGAGAGAAGGCCAAAATGAACACTTCATGCAGAACTCCTGTATTTTGATGAAAACTCACTGAAATCCACCTGTAACTTCAAGTTTATGCATCTTTCTATGCTTTCAGGTTGAAACTTGACTGAAAACTCACTTTGAACAAAAGTTATGGCTGTTTTGTGTCGCAGGTCACAAATAGCGTTTTCTCAGCGAGAGAAGGCCAAAATGAACACTTCATGCAGAACTCCTGTATTTTGATGAAAACTCACTGAAATCAAGCTGTAACTTCAAGTTTATGCATCTTTCTATGCTTTCAGGTTGAAACTTGACTGAAAACTCACTTTGAACAAAAGTTATGGCTGTTTTGTGTCCCACGTCACAAATAGCGCTTTCTCAGCGAGAGAAGGCCAAAATGAACACTTCATGCAGAACTCCTGTATTTTGATGAAAACTCACTGAAATCAAGCTGTAACTTCAAGTTTATGCATCTTTCTATGCTTTCAGGTTGAAACTTGACTGAAAACTCACCTTGAAGAAAAGTTAGAGCATTTTTGTATCACAGGTCACAAATAGCGTTTTCTCAGCGAGAGAAGGCCAAAATGAACACTTCATGCAGAACTCCTGTATTTTGATGAAAACTCACTGAAATCAAGCTGTAACTTCAAGTTTATGCATCTTTCTATGCTTTCAGGTTGAAACTTGACTGAAAACTCACTTTGAACAAAAGTTATGGCTGTTTTGTGTCCCACGTCACAAATAGCGTTTTCTCAGCGAGAGAAGGCCAAAATGAACACTTCATGCAGAACTCCTGTATTTTGATGAAAACTCACTGAAATCCACCTGTAACTTCAAGTTTATGCATCTTTCTATGCTTTCAGGTTGAAACTTGACTGAAAACTCACTTTGAAGAAAAGTTAGAGCATTTTTGTATCACAGGTCACAAATAGTGTTTTCTCAGCGAGAGAAGGCCAAAATGAACACTTCATGCAGAACTCCTGTATTTTGATGAAAACTCACTGAAATCAAGCTGTAACTTCAAGTTTATGTATCTTTCTATGCTTTCAGGTTGAAACTTGACTGAAAACTCACTTTGAACAAAAGTTAGAGCATTTTTGTATCACAGGTCACAAATAGTGTTTTCTCAGCGAGAGAAGGCCAAAATGAACACTTCATGCAGAACTCCTGTATTTTGATGAAAACTCACTGAAATCCACCTGTAACTTCAAGTTTATGCATCTTTCTATGCTTTCAGGTTGAAACTTGACTGAAAACTCACTTTGAAGAAAAGTTAGAGCATTTTTGTATCACAGGTCACAAATAGTGTTTTCTCAGCGAGAGAAGGCAAAAATGAACACTTCATGCAGAACTCCTGTATTTTGTTGAAAACTCACTGAAATCCACCTGTAACTTCAAGTTTATGCATCTTTCTATGCTTTCAGGTTGAAACTTGACTGAAAACTCACTTTGAACAAAAGTTATGGCTGTTTTGTGTCGCAGGTCACAAATAGTGTTTTCTCAGCGAGAGAAGGCCAAAATGAACACTTCATGCAGAACTCCTGTATTTTGATGAAAACTCACTGAAATCCACCTGTAACTTCAAGTTTATGCATCTTTCTATGCTTTCAGGTTGAAACTTGACTGAAAACTCACTTTGAAGAAAAGTTAGAGCATTTTTGTATCACAGGTCACAAATAGTGTTTTCTCAGCGAGAGAAGGCCAAAATGAACACTTCATGCAGAACTCCTGTATTTTGATGAAAACTCACTGAAATCCACCTGTAACTTCAAGTTTATGCATCTTTCTATGCTTTCAGGTTGAAACTTGACTGAAAACTCACTTTGAACAAAAGTTATGGCTGTTTTGTGTCGCAGGTCACAAATAGTGTTTTCTCAGCGAGAGAAGGCAAAATGAACACTTCATGCAGAACTCCTGTATTTTGATGAAAACTCACTGAAATCAAGCTGTAACTTCAAGTTTATGCATCTTTCTATGCTTTCAGGTTGAAACTTGACTGAAAACTCACTTTGAACAAAAGTTATGGCTGTTTAGTGTCGCAGGTCACAAATCGTGTTTTCTCAGCGAGAGAAGGCCAAAATGAACACTTCATGCAGAACTCCTGTATTTTGATGAAAACTCACTGAAATCAACCTGTAACTTCAAGTTTATGCATTTTTCTATGCTTTCAGGTTGAAACTTGACTGAAAACTCACTTTGAAGAAAAGTTAGAGCATTTTTGTATCACAGGTCACAAATAGTGTTTTCTCAGCGAGAGAAGGCCAAAATGAACACTTCATGCAGAACTCCTGTATTTTGATGAAAACTCACTGAAATCCACCTGTAACTTCAAGTTTATGCATCTTTCTATGCTTTCAGGTTGAAACTTGACTGAAAACTCACTTTGAAGAAAAGTTATGGCTGTTTTGTGTCGCAGGTCACAAATAGTGTTTTCTCAGCGAGAGAAGGCCAAAATGAACACTTCATGCAGAACTCCTGTATTTTGATGAAAACTCACTGAAATCCACCTGTAACTTCAAGTTTATGCATCTTTCTATGCTTTCAGGTTGAAACTTGACTGAAAACTCACTTTGAACAAAAGTTATGGCTGTTTTGTGTCGCAGGTCACAAATAGTGTTTTCTCAGCGAGAGAAGGCCAAAATGAACACTTCATGCAGAACTCCTGTATTTTGATGAAAACTCACTGAAATCAAGCTGTAACTTCAAGTTTATGCATCTTTCTATGCTTTCAGGTTGAAACTTGACTGAAAACTCACTTTGAACAAAAGTTAGAGCATTTTTGTATCACAGGTCACAAATAGCGTTTCTCAGCGAGAGAAGGCCAAAATGAACACTTCATGCAGAACTCCTGTATTTTGATGAAAACTCACTGAAATCAAGCTGTAACTTCAAGTTTATGCATCTTTCTATGCTTTCAGGTGAAACTTGACTGAAAACTCACTTTGAAGAAAAGTTATGGCTGTTTTGTGTCCCACGTCACAAATAGCGTTTTCTCAGCGAGAGAAGGCCAAAATGAACACTTCATGCAGAACTCCTGTATTTTGATGAAAACTCACTGAAATCAAGCTGTAACTTCAAGTTTATGCATCTTTCTATGCTTTCAGGTTGAAACTTGACTGAAAACTCACTTTGAAGAAAAGTTAGAGCATTTTTGTATCACAGGTCACAAATAGTGTTTTCTCAGCGAGAGAAGGCCAAAATGAACACTTCATGCAGAACTCCTGTATTTTGATGAAAACTCACTGAAATCAAGCTGTAACTTCAAGTTTATGCATCTTTCTATGCTTTCAGGTTGAAACTTGACTGAAAACTCACTTTGAACAAAAGTTAGAGCATTTTTGTATCACAGGTCACAAATAGTGTTTTCTCAGCGAGAGAATGCCAAAATGAACACTTCATGCAGAACTCCTGTATTTTGATGAAAACTCACTGAAATCCACCTGTAACTTCAAGTTTATGCATCTTTCTATGCTTTCAGGTTGAAACTTGACTGAAAACTCACTTTGAAGAAAAGTTAGAGCATTTTTGTATCACAGGTCACAAATAGTGTTTTCTCAGCGAGAGAAGGCCAAAATGAACACTTCATGCAGAACTCCTGTATTTTGATGAAAACTCACTGAAATCCACCTGTAACTTCAAGTTTATGCATCTTTCTATGCTTTCAGGTTGAAACTTGACTGAAAACTCACTTTGAAGAAAAGTTAGAGCATTTTTGTATCACAGGTCACAAATAGTGTTTTCTCAGCGAGAGAAGGCCAAAATGAACACTTCATGCAGAACTCCTGTATTTTGATGAAAACTCACTGAAATCCACCTGTAACTTCAAGTTTATGCATCTTTCTATGCTTTCAGGTTGAAACTTGACTGAAAACTCACTTTGAAGAAAAGTTAGAGCATTTTTGTATCACAGGTCACAAATAGTGTTTTCTCAGCGAGAGAAGGCCAAAATGAACACTTCATGCAGAACTCCTGTATTTTGATGAAAACTCACTGAAATCCACCTGTAACTTCAAGTTTATGCATCTTTCTATGCTTTCAGGTTGAAACTTGACTGAAAACTCACTTTGAACAAAAGTTATGGCTGTTTTGTGTCGCAGGTCACAAATAGTGTTTTCTCAGCGAGAGAAGGCCAAAATGAACACTTCATGCAGAACTCCTGTATTTTGATGAAAACTCACTGAAATCCACCTGTAACTTCAAGTTTATGCATCTTTCTATGCTTTCAGGTTGAAACTTGACTGAAAACTCACTTTGAAGAAAAGTTATGGCTGTTTTGTGTCCCACGTCACAAATAGCGTTTTCTCAGCGAGAGAAGGCTAAAATGAACACTTCATGCAGAACTCCTGTATTTTGATGAAAACTCACTGAAATCAAGCTGTAACTTCAAGTTTATGCATCTTTCTATGCTTTCAGGTTGAATCTTGACTGAAAACTCACTTTGAACAAAAGTTATGGCTGTTTTGTGTCGCAGGTCACAAATAGTGTTTTCTCAGCGAGAGAAGGCCAAAATGAACACTTCATGCAGAACTCCTGTATTTTGATGAAAACTCACTGAAATCCACCTGTAACTTCAAGTTTATGCATCTTTCTATGCTTTCAGGTTGAAACTTGACTGAAAACTCACTTTGAAGAAAAGTTAGAGTATTTTTGTATCACAGGTCACAATAGTGTTTTCTCAGCGAGAGAAGGCCAAAATGAACACTTCATGCAGAACTCCTGTATTTTGATGAAAACTCACTGAAATCAAGCTGTAACTTCAAGTTTATGCATCTTTCTATGCTTTCAGGTTGAAACTTGACTGAAAACTCACTTTGAAGAAAAGTTAGAGCATTTTTGTATCACAGGTCACAAATAGTGTTTTCTCAGCGAGAGAAGGCCAAAATGAACACTTCATGCAGAACTCCTGTATTTTGATGAAAACTCACTGAAATCCACCTGTAACTTCAAGTTTATGCATCTTTCTATGCTTTCAGGTTGAAACTTGACTGAAAACTCACTTTGAAGAAAAGTTATGGCTGTTTTGTGTCGCAGGTCACAAATAGTGTTTTCTCAGCGAGAGAAGGCCAAAATGAACACTTCATGCAGAACTCCTGTATTTGATGAAAACTCACTGAAATCCACCTGTAACTTCAAGTTTATGCATCTTTCTATGCTTTCAGGTTGAAACTTGACTGAAAACTCACTTTGAACAAAAGTTAGAGCATTTTTGTATCACAGGTCACAAATAGTGTTTTCTCAGCGAGAGAAGGCCAAAATGAACACTTCATGCAGAACTCCTGTATTTTGATGAAAACTCACTGAAATCCACCTGTAACTTCAAGTTTATGCATCTTTCTATGCTTTCAGGTTGAAACTTGACTGAAAACTCACTTTGAAAAAAAGTTATGGCTGTTTTTTGTCGCAGGTCACAAATAGTGTTTTCTCAGCGAGAGAAGGCCAAAATGAACACTTCATGCAGAACTCCTGTATTTTGATGAAAACTCACTGAAATCCACCTGTAACTTCAAGTTTATGCATCTTTCTATGCTTTCAGGTTGAAAACTTGACTGAAAACTCACTTTGAAGAAAAGTTAGAGCATTTTGTATCACAGGTCACAAATAGTGTTTTCTCAGCGAGAGAAGGCCAAAATGAACACTTCATGCAGAACTCCTGTATTTTGATGAAAACTCACTGAAATCAAGCTGTAACTTCAAGTTTATGCATCTTTCTATGCTTTCAGGTTGAAACTTGACTGAAAACTCACTTTGAACAAAAGTTATGGCTGTTTTGTGTCGCAGGTCACAAATAGTGTTTTCTCAGCGAGAGAAGGCCAAAATGAACACTTCATGCAGAACTCCTGTATTTTGATGAAAACTCATTGAAATCCACCTGTAACTTCAAGTTTATGCATCTTTCTATGCTTTCAGGTTGAAACTTGACTGAAAACTCACTTTGAAGAAAAGTTAGAGCATTTTTGTATCACAGGTCACAAATAGTGTTTTCTCAGCGAGAGAAGGCCAAAATGAACACTTCATGCAGAACTCCTGTATTTTGATGAAAACTCACTGAAATCAAGCTGTAACTTCAAGTTTATGCATCTTTCTATGCTTTCAGGTTGAAACTTGACTGAAAACTCACTTTGAACAAAAGTTATGGCTGTTTTGTGTCCCCACGTCACAAATAGCGTTTTCTCAGCGAGAGAAGGCCAAAATGAACACTTCATGCAGAACTCCTGTATTTTGATGAAAACTCACTGAAATCAAGCTGTAACTTCAAGTTTATGCATCTTTCTATGCTTTCAGGTTGAAACTTGACTGAAAACTCACTTTGAAGAAAGTTAGAGCATTTTTGTATCACAGGTCACAAAAAGCGTTTTCTCAGCGAGAGAAGGCAAAATGAACACTTCATGCAGAACTCCTGTATTTTGATGAAAACTCACTGAAATCAAGCTGTAACTTCAAGTTTATGCATCTTTCTATGCTTTCAGGTTGAAACTTGACTGAAACTCACTTTGAAGAAAAGTTAGAGCATTTTTGTATCACAGGTCACAAATAGCGTTTTCTCAGCGAGAGAAGGCCAAAATGAACACTTCATGCAGAACTCCTGTATTTTGATGAAAACTCACTGAAATCAAGCTGTAACTTCAAGTTTATGCATCTTTCTATGCTTTCAGGTTGAAACTTGACTGAAAACTCACTTTGAACAAAAGTTATGGCTGTTTGTGTCCACGTCACAAATAGCGTTTTCTCAGCGAGAGAAGGCAAAATGAACACTTCATGCAGAACTCCTGTATTTTGATGAAAACTCACTGAAATCAAGCTGTAACTTCAAGTTTATGCATCTTTCTATGCTTTCAGGTTGAAACTTGACTGAAACTCACTTTGAACAAAAGTTAGAGCATTTTTGTATCACAGGTCACAAATAGTGTTTTCTGTTTTCTCAGCGAGAGAAGGCCAAAATGAACACTTCATGCAGAACTCCTGTATTTTGATGAAAACTCACTGAAATCCACCTGTAACTTCAAGTTTATGCATCTTTCTATGCTTTCAGGTTGAAACTTGACTGAAAACTCACTTTGAAGAAAAGTTAGAGCATTTTTGTATCACAGGTCACAAATAGTGTTTTCTCAGCGAGAGAAGGCCAAAATGAACACTTCATGCAGAACTCCTGTATTTTGATGAAAACTCACTGAAATCAAGCTGTAACTTCAAGTTTATGCATCTTTCTATGCTTTCAGGTTGAAACTTGACTGAAAACTCACTTTGAACAAAAGTTATGGCTGTTTTGTGTCGCAGGTCACAAATAGTGTTTTCTCAGCGAGAGAAGGCCAAAATGAACACTTCATGCAGAACTCCTGTATTTTGATGAAAACTCACTGAAATCCACCTGTAACTTCAAGTTTATGCATCTTTCTATGCTTTCAGGTTGAAACTTGACTGAAAACTCACTTTGAAGAAAAGTTAGAGCATTTTTGTATCACAGGTCACAAATAGCGTTTTCTCAGCGAGAGAATGCCAAAATGAACACTTCATGCAGAACTCCTGTATTTTGATGAAAACTCACTGAAATCAAGCTGTAACTTCAAGTTTATGCATCTTTCTATGCTTTCAGGTTGAAACTTGACTGAAAACTCACTTTGAACAAAAGTTATGGCTGTTTTGTGTCCCACGTCACAAATAGCGCTTTCTCAGCGAGAGAAGGCCAAAATGAACACTTCATGCAGAACTCCTGTATTTTGATGAAAACTCACTGAAATCAAGCTGTAACTTCAAGTTTATGCATCTTTCTATGCTTTCAGGTTGAAACTTGACTGAAAACTCACTTTGAAGAAAAGTTAGAGCATTTTTGTATCACAGGTCACAAATAGTGTTTTCTCAGCGAGAGAAGGCCAAAATGAACACTTCATGCAGAACTCCTGTATTTTGATGAAAACTCACTGAAATCCACCTGTAACTTCAAGTTTATGCATCTTTCTATGCTTTCAGGTTGAAACTTGACTGAAAACTCACTTTGAACAAAAGTTATGGCTGTTTTGTGTCGCAGGTCACAAATAGTGTTTTCTCAGCGAGAGAAGGCCAAAATGAACACTTCATGCAGAACTCCTGTATTTTGATGAAATCTCACTGAAATCCACCTGTAACTTCAAGTTTATGCATCTTTCTATGCTTTCAGGTTGAAACTTGACTGAAAACTCACTTTGAAGAAAAGTTAGAGCATTTTTGTATCACAGGTCACAAATAGTGTTTTCTCAGCGAGAGAAGGCCAAAATGAACACTTCATGCAGAACTCCTGTATTTTGATGAAAACTCACTGAAATCCACCTGTAACTTCAAGTTTATGCATCTTTCTATGCTTTCAGGTTGAAACTTGACTGAAAACTCACTTTGAACAAAAGTTATGGCTGTTTTGTATCACAGGTCACAAATAGCGTTTTCTCAGCGAGAGAAGGCCAAAATGAACACTTCATGCAGAACTCCTGTATTTTGATGAAAACTCTCTGAAATCAAGCTGTAACTTCAAGTTTATGCATCTTTCTATGCTTTCAGGTTGAAACTTGACTGAAAACTCACTTTGAAGAAAAGTTAGAGCATTTTTGTACCACAGGTCACAAATAGTGTTTTCTCAGCGAGAGAAGGCCAAAATGAACACTTCATGCAGAACTCCTGTATTTTGATGAAAACTCACTGAAATCAAGCTGTAACTTCAAGTTTATGCATCTTTCTATGCTTTCAGGTTGAAACTTGACTGAAAACTCACTTTGAACAAAAGTTATGGCTGTTTTGTGTCCCACGTCACAAATAGCGTTTTCTCAGCGAGAGAAGGCAAAATGAACACTTCATGCAGACCTCCTGTATTTTGATTAAAACTCACTGAAATCAAGCTGTAACTTCAAGTTTATGCATCTTTCTATGCTTTCAGGTTGAAACTTGACTGAAAACTCACTTTGAACAAAAGTTATGGCTGTTTTGTGTCGCAGGTCACAAATAGTGTTTTCTCAGCGAGAGAAGGCCAAAATGAACACTTCATGCAAAACTCCTGTATTTTGATGAAAACTCACTGAAATCAACCTGTAACTTCAAGTTTATGCATCTTTCTATGCTTTCAGGTTGAAACTTGACTGAAAACTCACTTTGAATAAAAGTTAGAGCATTTTTGTATCACAGGTCACAAATAGTGTTTTCTCAGCGAGAGAAGGCCAAAATGAACACTTCATGCAGAACTCCTGTATTTTGATGAAAACTCACTGAAATCAAGCTGTAACTTCAAGTTTATGCATCTTTCTATGCTTTCAGGTTGAAACTTGACTGAAAACTCACTTTGAACAAAAGTTATGGCTGTTTTGTGTCCCACGTCACAAATAGCGTTTTCTCAGCGAGAGAAGGCCAAAATGAACACTTCATGCAGAACTCCTGTATTTTGATGAAAACTCACTGAAATCCACCTGTAACTTCAAGTTTATGCATCTTTCTATGCTTTCAGGTTGAAACTTGACTGAAAACTCACTTTGAAGAAAAGTTAGAGCATTTTTGTATCACAGGTCACAAATAGTGTTTTCTCAGCGAGAGAAGGCCAAAATGAACACTTCATGCAGAACTCCTGTATTTTGATGAAAACTCACTGAAATCAAGCTGTAACTTCAAGTTTATGCATCTTTCTATGCTTTCAGGTTGAAACTTGACTGAAAACTCACTTTGAAAAAAAGTTATGGCTGTTTTGTGTCCCACGTCACAAATAGCGTTTTCTCAGCGAGAGAAGGCCAAAATGAACACTTCATGCAGAACTCCTGTATTTTGATGAAAACTCACTGAAATCAAGCTGTAACTTCAAGTTTATGCATCTTTCTATGCTTTCAGGTTGAAACTTGACTGAAAACTCACTTTGAAGAAAAGTTAGAGCATTTTTGTATCACAGGTCACAAATAGTGTTTTCTCAGCGAGAGAAGGCCAAAATGAACACTTCATGCAGAACTCCTGTATTTTGATGAAAACTCACTGAAATCAAGCTGTAATTTCAAGTTTATGCATCTTTCTATGCTTTCAGGTTGAAACTTGACTGAAAACTCACTTTGAAGAAAAGTTAGAGCATTTTTGTATCACAGGTCACAAATAGTGTTTTCTCAGCGAGAGAAGGCCAAAATGAACACTTCATGCAGAACTCCTGTATTTTGATGAAAACTCACTGAAATCCACCTGTAACTTCAAGTTTATGCATCTTTCTATGCTTTCAGGTTGAAACTTGACTGAAAACTCACTTTGAAAAAAAGTTATGGCTGTTTTGTGTCGCAGGTCACAAATAGTGTTTTCTCAGCGAGAGAAGGCCAAAATGAACACTTCATGCAGAACTCCTGTATTTTGATGAAAACTCACTGAAATCCACCTGTAACTTCAAGTTTATGCATCTTTCTATGCTTTCAGGTTGAAACTTGACTGAAAACTCACTTTGAAGAAAAGTTAGAGCATTTTTGTATCACAGGTCACAAATAGTGTTTTCTCAGCGAGAGAAGGCCAAAATGAACACTTCATGCAGAACTCCTGTATTTTGATGAAAACTCACTGAAATCCACCTGTAACTTCAAGTTTATGCATCTTTCTATGCTTTCAGGTTGAAACTTGACTGAAAACTCACTTTGAACAAAAGTTATGGCTGTTTTGTGTCCCACGTCACAAATAGCGCTTTCTCAGCGAGAGAAGGCCAAAATGAACACTTCATGCAGAACTCCTGTATTTTGATGAAAACTCACTGAAATCAAGCTGTAACTTCAAGTTTATGCATCTTTCTATGCTTTCAGGTTGAAACTTGACTGAAAACTCACTTTGAAGAAAAGTTAGAGCATTTTTGTATCACAGGTCACAAATAGTGTTTTCTCAGCGAGAGAAGGCCAAAATGAACACTTCATGCAGAACTCCTGTATTTTGATGAAAACTCACTGAAATCCACCTGTAACTTCAAGTTTATGCATCTTTCTATGCTTTCAGGTTGAAACTTGACTGAAAACTCACTTTGAAGAAAAGTTAGAGCATTTTTGTATCACAGGTCACAAATAGTGTTTTCTCAGCGAGAGAAGGCCAAAATGAACACTTCATGCAGAACTCCTGTATTTTGATGAAAACTCACTGAAATCCACCTGTAACTTCAAGTTTATGCATCTTTCTATGCTTTCAGGTTGAAACTTGACTGAAAACTCACTTTGAAGAAAAGTTAGAGCATTTTTGTATCACAGGTCACAAATAGTGTTTTCTCAGCGAGAGAAGGCCAAAATGAACACTTC